>NW_027666898.1:2500-10000 GCF_963457725.1 Sprattus sprattus | reverse complement strand
TGTGTGTGTGCGTGTGTATGTGTGTGAGTGTGCGAATGTGTGTGCGCGTGTGTGTGTACGAGTGTGCATGTGTGCAAGTGTGCGAGTGTGTGTGTGTGTGTGCGTGTGTGCTGATGCGTGTGTGTGTGTGCTGATGCGTGTGTGTGTGTGTGCGTGTGTGTGTGTGTGCGCCTGTGTGTGTGTGTGCACTCCTGAGCATCCAGCAGAGACCTTTAACCCTGCTCATAAGATATCTTACACACTCCCCCATAAGGCTACAGAGACCTCACAGTCACATTCCCCACTTCCCTCCTGGAGCCGCCTCCTGCACAACCCAAACCCCTTATCAGGGGTAACCAAACACCCCAGCCCCACCTTAACCCTTTCGACCACAGCCACGGGCCGCTACTGCCCGACCTGCCCGACTAACAGGAAAGCCCATGTGATTGCTAAAGCTAACAGTGCATCAGGAAAGCCGATGTGATTGCTAAAGCTAACAGTGCATCAGGAAAACCCATGTGTTGCTAAAGCTAACAGTGCATCAGGAAAGCCCATGTGTTGCTAAAGCTAACAGTGCATCAGGAAAGCCCATGTGTTGCTAAAGCTAACAGTGCATCAGGAAAGCCCATGTGTTGCTAAAGCTAACAGTGCAACAGGAAAGCCCATGTGTTGCTAAAGCTAACAGTGCAACAGGAAAGCCATGTGATTGCTAAAGCTAACAGTGCATCAGGAAAGCCCATGTGTTGCTAAAGCTAACAGTGCATCAGATAAGCCCATGTGTTGCTAAAGCTAACAGTGCAACAGGAAAGCCCATGTGTTGCTAAAGCTAACAGTGCATCAGGAAAGCCCATGTGTTGCTAAAGCTAACAGTGCAACAGGAAAGCCATGTGATTGCTACCTCCACTGCTGATTTTCTTCACCTCACTTCAAAACCAACATGCCCCAATCTAAGCAAATGATCCGAAATCATGCCACCCTCACGCCCCTGCTGGGCTGATTGGGAAGCCGCACCAAGGGCAGGTTGGCGGCGGCGACACGTGACTGCGCCCGTTTCCCAGCGGCACGAGGGTCAAAGTGAAGTGAGACCTCAGTGTTATTGGAAAAGTGTGTCCTTGATGGGGTGGTGGATTTCCCAAGTTTTTCTCCTCAATTTTACAGCAGGACTTCAGCTCATGCGGTGTGTGATTTGCGGCTGAGACGGCCTTGGCTGGCTCCATCCCCATCTGTTTCTGTGATTATGTGTGTGTGTGTGTGTGTGTGTGTGTGTGTGTGTGTGTGTGTGTGTGTGTGTGTGTGTGTGTGTGTGTGTGTGTGGTTGTGTGCGTGCCCCATCTGGGTACCTGTGATCACATTCTCTCTCTCTCTCTGCAGCAGGTGGATTGGTGCTCAGGTGTGGTTAGTTCCTCCGGATTGGCAAGGGGATAAAAGTCCACTCTGACTATTCTCCCTTCCCCTCCGATGGCATTTAGCTTGTTTGACACGTACTTGAGTTACACTCTTGCTTTTATCTTCCACTATACTGACATCCTTTACATTCTTTAATACATTTACTTATTATTTACAGTGTGTCTGTAGCCTCCCCTTCATGTTAACGTGCTACGAGCCAAGGGTGAGTAACAAGGCACACCTCTCAATGAATTGCAAACTGTGTTTAAGCCTGCCATCTTGTCTGAAAAGAGCTCTTTATTCCACCTCCACAAGGGGTTCGGATAGCCTAGAAAGGAGGCAACAGTGCTTAACCTACACTAGTGCAGTCAACAGAGTGTGTGTGTGTGTGTGTGTGTGTGTGTGTGTGTGTGTGTGTGTGTGTGTGTGTGTGTGTGTGTGTGTGTGTGTGTGTGTGTTTGACAGTGCTTAACCTACTCTAGTGCAGTCAACAGAGTGTGTGTGTATGTGTGTGTGTGTGTGTGTTTGTGTGTGTGTGTGTTTTTGACAGTGCTTAACCTACTCTAGTGCAGTCAAAAGCCGATGCTACTTAGGCGGTGGTTCTTCAAAGGGCACAGTGTCGATCCAGCCATACCAGTAGGGAACAAATGTCTACAGTATTAGTTCAATCAGTGGTGTAGTGGGAGGGGGACGCGGGGGGATGCCGTTCCCCCATTGATTTCACTCGGGTTTTTTTTTTTTTTTTAATCCGTATTTTTACGTTATTTTCCAAATGGACGAGAGACGTTCCATGAACGGATATCACAACTCGAACGTTTCACAATAATAAATTGTTCGCACACAATGGGAAGATTCTATACCGTTGAAACCAACCAAAGTTGAAAATGCACCAGTTAAAAACACAGTGACGTCACATCTAGCGTCCCCCCCCCAAAAAAATCTCCACTACACCACTGAGTTCAATACGCCCTGTGGATGGGGATCGTGAATGTTTATAGTCCTGGTCGGAGGCTGGGAGGGGAGACCGTAGAGCTTGAACTCTACTGAAGTGAACTGAGCAGACAGAGGTTACATTTGGTCTCCGTGGTGTTCACCACACTGATACAATCGAGTGTATCTGGCTGTGGGCCTGTGAGTGTGTGTGTGTGTGTGTGTGTGTGTGTGTGTGTGTGTGTGTGAGTGATGTGTGAGTGAGTGAGTGAGTGAGTGTGTGTGTGTGTGTGTGCGTGTGTGTGTGTGTGTGTGTGTGTGTGTGTGTGTGTGTGTGTGTGTGTATCTGGCTGTGGGCTTGGCTCTGGGAGCAGCACTAAATGTGGTTGCAGTGGCATTCAGGCCACAAGTCAGATGTGGTTCAAGTGGCATTTGAGATCATGATAATCTAATATGAAATATTCCAAATATTTGTGTTGAACTAGACTTGGGAGTGCATGCCAGACACTGTATGTGTGTGTGTGTGTGTGTGTGTGTGTGTATTTGTGTGTGTGTGTGTGTGTGTGTGTGTGTGTAGTGAGGATAGTGGGTTCGGTTCGGTTCTTTCTCTCTTTCTCTCTTTCTTTCTCTCTTTCTTTCTTTCTTTGTTTTTTTCTTTGTCCTCTTTTCCTTCTTTCTTTCTGCATTTTTTTCTCTCTTTTTTTTTTTTGCTTTCTTTCTTTCCTTCTACTTTCTCCGTTCCTTTCATTCTCTTTGTCTTTATTCTCCCGAAAGTCCTTTTCCTTCCTAATCTTTCTCTTCCTGTCCATATCTCTCTTCCCCATCCAACCTCCTACCCCCCCTCTCCCCCCCCCCCCCCACCTCAACTATCCCTCTCTCTCACTCTGTCAGTAGTATGAAAAAAAGTTGAGCGTTTGGCTCCAGCGCACAATTCCCTAGTCTTGGAGGGAGCGTTCACCCCGTGTAGCATTCATCCGCGCGCTCGCTCCCCCGGGCCGACAGCTCAAAAGGGCCGACCGCGCCACAACAATGGCCTGATTGGTCCCCTTTCGGACAGGCACGAGGGGGGGGGGTGGGGGTGGGGTGCTGCTCTCCTCCCCTCTCTCCCCCTCATCATTCGCCAGGCAGGTGGACCACAAAGTCCCCTGATTCTTTTGTTGCTTCCTGGAACCCCTAAAAAAAGATGTCCATGCTCTTTGCCTGAATAAATCCTGTCGTCATGGGATAATTTCCTAATAAAAAAATGTGAACGAGGGGAAGAAGAAAGGGGCCTGCCATGGAGAGGAGGAGTAGAGCCAAGAAGAACGTTTCTGGTTGGTTTAGCTGTTGGGGTGGGTTTTTTTTTTTTTTTTAAATAGATGCCGAATCGATATAATGGCGGGATGGAGAGAGAGGGGGGGGAGGGGTGTGGAGAGAGAGAGAGGACAGTAAGAAAGCATGAGTGAAGGGGAAAAGAGAGGGAAGAGACTTGTGGAAAATTGTGAAGGAATGCGTGGAATTGGGCATCGCAGGCAGGGTGTGAACTTTGCAGCGTATTAGAGAGGAGGAAGAGGAGCTCCTTTCAGGTTCCTCAGTATTCATTATTTTGGTCAGGGGGTCTTTATGCTAAAGAGGTCTTGTCAGAGCTCACCTGGAAACGAAAGGTTTAAGATAAAATCAAGCCAAAAAAAAATTCTAATCCTGAATAGAATGTTTAAGGAAAAAGCAGTCTGAAGGATTGCTTTAAGAGAGAGAGAGAGAGAGAGAGAGAGAGAGAGAGAGAGAGAGAGAAAGGGAGGGAGAGAATGCATAGTGTTTGTAGAAGAGGGCAGGGGATGGAAGGAGAGAAAGCAACAGCATGAGAGAGAGGCCACCTTCCTTTTTTAGACGGGCATTTAAATGATCAACAGCAAATATGGAGGGGAATGTCATCTGACAGAAATAAAGTTCCTCTGTTAGCAGCGCGGCTGGGAAAGTCATTTACAGATACGCGGGCCGGCCCATCTTTGTGGCGGACAGATAAGGGTTCATTTCAGAAACGGATAGCAGACACTTTCACTCACGGGCCCCCATTCTGCGACACCTGCGATAACAGCTTGTGGACCCTAATTGAAAATGGGCTTTAAAATGGATTTCCACTTTTCTTCCTCCACCTCTCCCTTCTCCTCCTCCTCCTCCTTCTTTCCTCTCTTGTCTCCTCCTCCTCCTCGTCCTCCTCCTCCTCCTCCTCCTCTCTGCTCCATGTTTTTCAGAACTGTTTACCCTACAACCCCCCCCCCCCCTTTTTTTATAGTGACACTAAACCCCCAGTGTTCTGCTGAATGGATAGAGGAGTGAGTAAAAGGAGAGGGAGAGAGAGAGGGAAGAGAAGAAGAAAACAGTCGAGGAATGGAGGGAGACACAGAGAAGGAGAGAAAGGGAAGGGAGAAGAAGAGGGTTGAGTTGAAGAGTGGGATTAAAAACAGGATGAGAGAAGAGAGGAGGGGAAGAAAGGGAGGAGAGGAGAAGAGAAAATAAAGAGAAGCGGAGGAGAGATGGTGGGTAAGCAGGAAAGAAGAGGAGAGAGAGAAGAGGAGAGAAGGAGAGAGAGAAGAGGAGAGAGTGAAGAGGGAGAGAGAGCAGAGGAAAGAGAGAAGAGGAGAGGAAAGGAGCGGAGGGGAGAGAGAGAAGAGGAGAGAGTGAAGAGGAGAGAGAGAAGAGGAGAGAGAGAAGAGGAGAGGAAAGGAGCGGAGGGGTGGGTAAACAGGAAAGAAGAGGAGAGAGAGAAGATGAGAGAGAGAGAGGAGAGGAGAGAGAGAAGAGGAAAGGAGTGGAGGGTGAGAGAGAGAAGAGGAGAGGAGAGGAGGGGAGAGAAAGAAGAGGAGCGGGAGGGGGGGGGGGGGGGGTAAACAGCTAGCGTAGGGGAAATGGAGTCTGGGCAGCAGGTCATCCCTCAGTGCGCTGTCAGAGTGGTGACAGCCCTGCGATCAGTCTTATTAATGAAAGCATTGATCACCTGATGGGGCTCATAATCAACTGATTCTCCACTCCACTCCACTCCACTCCACTCATCCCCCTCCTCTCCCCTCATCCACCCCAGCACATACAGGAGCATCGCTTTCCTCTCTCTCCCTCCCTCTTCCTCTCTTTCCCTCTCTCTCCCTCCCTCTTCCTCTCTTTCTTCTCTCTCCCTCCCTCTTCCTCTCTTTCCCTCTCTCTCCCTCCCTCTTCCTCTCTTTCCTTCTCTCTCCCTCTGTGCTTTTCCTCGTCCATCTGTTTGCCTCGTGCTCTTTCCCCCTCATTTGACTTTTCTCTCTCTCTTTCTATCCTTCTTTCTGTAGTCTGTCTCTCTTGGTTTCTCTCTCGCTCCTTTCCTTGAGGTAACAGATAAAACTTGAGATGATCATTCAAGTTTCACCCTGAAATTCACTGTTGAGTAAAGCAAATATTGTATAATTAGTTTAATCAGTATTACTAAACCCTTCAATTAGCTACCAGCATTTAAACAGTCAGCCTAATAACTACATATGTGTGTCAGAGCATTCGTGTAGCTGTGGAGGTTCATGAAAAAGGGCAGGTGTGTATGAGTGTGTGTGTGTGGGGGGGGGGGGGGGGGGTGTGCACACGTACATGTGTGTGTGTGGGGTGTGTGTGCGTGTTTTGTGTGTGTGTGTGTGTGTGTGGGAGGGGGGGGTTTGTGCACACTGCACACGTGTGTGTGTGTGTGTGTGTGTGTGTGTGTGTGTGTGTGTGATAATGTAGGAATAGTTGAGCGGAAGGAGACTGTTCTTGTGAGGGGGTCACACCGCATAATAGCAGAGAGTGTCACGCACACTGACCTATGACTGCACCCCGCAGAGAAGAGGTTAGGGTCACTGTCACAGAGGCCTCTACCACACACACACACACACACACACACACACACACACACACACACACACACACACACACACACACAAACACACACACACACACACACGTGCGCACACACACACACACACTAACGTGCCCACACACATACACACACACACACACACACGCATATGCACACACACACACACACACACACAAACAAACACACATGCACACACACATACACACACGCGCCGCATATTGCACATGTATACGCATTTAATAAGCCTGATTTGAAACACACATTCAAACAAACACATGCATGTGGGTCACACTCAGACACACACACACACACACACACACAACACACACACACACACTTCTTATTGCATGCCTTGCCTCTACTTTAGGTCTCCTGGCTCTCTGTTCTGAAGGTAATTTCCTGCAGCAGTGGGGTGTGGGTCTGCCGATGTGCATGTGTGCGTGTCTGTCTGTAGTAGTGTGCTTGTCTGCCTCTGAGTGTGTGTTGGTGTGTGTGTGTGTTGGTGTGTGTGTGTGTGTTTGGCGGCTTCATCTCTCTCCGACTCAAGGAGCCTGCGGCATTGGATTAACCCGACCCTACTGCTCTCAGGGGCGGAGGGCCTCCTCAGCCACCCGGCCCCCCAGCCCGACCCACTGGAGCAGGGGCCAATCCCCCCACCTCCCCTCCCCAGCCCGACCCACTGGAGCAGGGGCCAATCCCCCCACCTCCCCTCCCCAGTGCTGGGCTCACGCTCAGGAGGCTCACCCAGCACCCCCACATCCCCTCCCAGCGCTGAGCTCACACTCAGGAGGCTCACCCAGCACCCCCACATCCCCTCCCAGGGCTGGGCTCACACTCAGGGAGGCTCACCCAGACACCCCCACATCCCCTCCCAGTGCTGGGCTCACGCTCAGCACCCCCACATCCCCTCCCAGCGCTGAGCTCACACTCAGGAGGCTCTCCCAGCATCGCCAGGCGGCTGGGATTCCTCCGTAGCGCTGAGCATTGACTGCACACATGTGCCAGGGGCTCACAAAATCACTAGTTCGACGTACCGGAACAATCAAGTTCTCCCCGTCAGACTACCAAAATGTCACAGCACCCTGTCCGACAGCCTATCCAAAATGATACCCTAAGTTAAATAAAATTCCCTCCTTTATTCTCCTTCTTTGGTCTTTTGGTATTTGGAGAAAAGACTTCCTAACGCGTTAATCGGAAAGTCGGGTTGTGTTTGATAGCAGAGTCCTCTGCCACACCAACATTCCACGCGTAATAGTGCACCAAAAAAACGGAGATCAATAATGTTACGTGCACATAAAGGACTAACATGTATGTCTCATAACATAGCACTTACACCACACCATGATGTGAAG
>NW_027666899.1:122500-226000 GCF_963457725.1 Sprattus sprattus | reverse complement strand
ACCAGCTTCGAGTCCCTTGTTTTCGACTTCCAGAGGCACCATAATGTCAAAAACATGTGTCCGCCAAAGATGCACCATCAACTGACTCTCTGCGAGCTTCGAGTCCCTTGTTTTCGACTTCCAGATGCACCATAATGTCAAAAACATGTGCCCGAGAAAGATGCACCATCAACGGACTCTCTATGAGCTTCTGGGGCCTTGTTACAATCCTCCAGGAGGCTTCTGAAAAGGAGCTCTCTAGTCCCGAGATGGTACCCGGTGGCAAAACCTCTTTTTGGCATCCTCCAAGCTTAAGGGGAATCCTCAGAGAGTGTCCGAAAAAAGTGCACTGTCGTCGGACTGACCGTTTTGGCTTGGGAGGGTAGGCCATGGAGCTCGCGCCAGCACCCCCAACTTTTTTTTACCCATGGTTAACCAGTAACTATGAGTCTCTTAAGGTTCCATAAGAGAGTCATACTATGACTCTTATGGAAAAGTAACTATGACTCTGTCATAGGGTCGGGGCAAAAACGAATCTCAAGAACATTAAGGCTAAATAAATATCAGAGTTGATCCAAATGATTGAGGGAAGTTGGCTAGCAATAACCCCAATTATGGGATAAAGATTGGCTCTGAAAGAGGAAATAGCCTGGAAATTTACTGTGGGAGGAATCGGTGACTTGGTCGCACTGACAGGTGGGATTCTGTATCAGCACGGTGGCTCAGTGGGTAGGGCGCGGCACCACGAACCTGAAGAGCACAGGTTCGAAACCCGCAAAGGGTAAGATTTCAGAAGAACATCTGAGAATCGCAGGTTCAAATCCCACCTGAAGCAACTATGTCCTAAGTTGCATATGAATCCCCGGAGAAAAATAACACACAAATCGCAATCAAACTCTGTATTGTAGGAATTGTTGTGTCCAGTGTTGGTCAGGAATAAAGTAGAGACTCACACGGTCGAGTAAAAGGTATAAGTAAAAAAGTTTACTGAGAGATACCAAGTACAACGATACAAAGGTACAGTTGGAGAAGGCGCGTTCTGATCAGAAAGCGGGTATGCGGCCCTCTTATACTGTTGTGATCAAAGTGATTTTCCAACTTGCTTCAGGGTGGTCCTTTTTTGGTTGTCAGGTAGTTTCCATCAGATGGTTTGTTTATAAAAAATTGTCTGCTTGACAGTATTGACACCCTTGCCCTCTGTCTGACCCCGTGGCACGTCTAGTGCTCTAGAGACTTCAAAGGTCTCCACTGCCTCTACACTTCCTGTGCATGGGTGCGCCTGCTAACTAGGGTTATCCCCAACCCCACACTGTCCCTAATGTATTTTTAAACTGGCTTACCCTTTTAATATTTTTCTATGCAGACTAACAACTGACTACTCTTAATTATTCTTACATCTCCCTCCTTTTAACCCATTTAATGGGTTAACACTAGCTTCTAGCAAACAGCATGTATCCCTAAAGATATTAAGTTATTTTAACACATACAATTTACGCTATCAACTAGGGATATCATACAAGCAAGCGCACATCAGCAGTTATGAGCCATCAAGCTGAGTCCTTCACCCGTAACCCCCGCTAGGTCTCGGGCCCCCTTCCCGGAGACTGGCCCATCCAGCATGGATTGGGTTGCTAGCGGCTTTTACTCATGGGTCTCCCGAATGACAAGCTCGGGGCTCAGGCTTGATACACACCCCATACCTTGTTATGTACTATCAACGTGTTGTTTTGTATGTTCTGTGTGGAGTGTGTTCTGGAGTGGTTGTGTCTTGTGCAAATCAGTAGTTTCCCCCATTCGCCACAGCAAAGCGTATTATGCATTAACATGAGCAGTGTCCCTAAGCAATTTTATAAGAAGAGCGTCCCCATTCTCCATCCTGCTTCACCTGTGGGGGTTTCAGAAGAACTGAGACAGAGGTTAGTTCATAAACCCCTCAGCCTCAACAGCCGAGGGGCCATACATGCTATCAAACCTATCTTTGTAATGAGCCAATGCAGTCTCAATCTCACGTTCCTGAATCATCATGGTGGACTTAAGCAACTCACGTTTCTCTGGTTCAAAGGTCTCAGCCCACTTCCAACACATCCATCCAGCCCCCTGGACCCCTTGGCCCCACTTACACCAGGGATTCCCCATGGGACAATCTGGGGTGTATGGGCCAAGAGGGCAGGAGTACCCATTCCTGCTCCAGGACACTTTCAGGTACATGCTTTCTCCTCTCCCACCCATGCGTGAGGAATACACGCTCTCGGTTGTAATGAAACTCCCACCCTCGGATACTCCCTGCTCCTCCTGTCCCACCATGATCTGATTCGCCTGGTATATGGGAGGTGGATCCCTTGACCCATCTTTCTTGTTCACCGCGGCATTAATCGTTCTCTTCAGCAGGCTCCTGATACAAGGGATACAACAACAACCACACACCCCAAATACACAGATCCCTATTATCCCTCCGAAAAGTATCTGGCCAAGCAGGGCCCCCCATTTTCCGAAAGTTTTCTCCAGCCATTTTTGCAATCCATCACCTACCCCCGATTGCTGTTTTAGCTCTGCCGCCAGAGCCCTCAATTTACCCAGGCTTTTTGTCAGCTTACCATCTGGGGCAGTGTTGTTGGTGATGATAATACAACATGTTTCTCCGAACATTGCACACACCCCACCCTCCTTAGCGAGAATCATATCCAAGGCCATTCGGTTCTGCAGGGTCATCAGGGAGGTTTGAGCCAATTGTTCGTGTATTGCGTCTATTGCCTCGGTGGTCAGATTGGCCAGGCGTTGAACATTATAGTGGATCAAATTAATTCTGTTTACATTTTTATTCACTGTCACTGGGAAGATGGCATGCCATATTGGGAATGATTCTAAACCAGCCAGGGCCTCGTCCGCTAATTTATATCGACTTGGGATGCCTCTGGCCTGGCCTATATCGTCTATCCACACCCCATCAGGATTCCTCCCTTCCTGAGTCCGATCTAGTATGGCCTCCCTTCTACGTCTACGTTTTGGCTGGGTGACCTGACCAATGTCTGCATCTGTGTGTAATTCTATTGGCGAGACTAAAGCGACCAGTGCACATATTCCCTGCCAGTTTGGTGGTAGAAAATTGTACAAAGTGCTTTCCCCACAATACCACCATACATCTGCTCGAGCTACGGTCAACCTAGCGACCAAGTCCGTATTGGTGAGGTCTATTTTTTCCCCGCAGTATGCCTCTATGTCAGTGCCATTTTTAGTCAATCCTTTACCCCAGCTCGCCGTATTCTTATTGATTATGCATGTTGCGTTTGGTTTTATTGTGGGATCAAACATTGGTGGTTCCACCCCTTTGGGAGCCATAGGATAGTATTTTTCCCATCCCGTACAGTTTCTGCTTGGATTTTCTTCTGACATTAGGTTAAGCATGCATTCTATGTCTCGCCCCTGCGCCCCCTCGTGAGTGCGGTCTTCAAACGCGGTTTTTACCATCCATAGGTTAGGTCTTGCTTTCGAGCATACTATGCAATTTCCCCCTTTGGCTTGTTCGGCTGCTTCCACCATTCTATTAACCCATACATTCTTATCTTTGTATCCAGTTTCTACCGCAATCTTGTCCTGGTAACTAATTTTATCCGCCCGTAACTTCTTCACTAACTCTAATTGGTCTTCCCGTGCTTTGTTTGCAGTGGAATTTCCCAAATTCAGCCGTATAATTCCCATGCTATCATCCCCTGCCTGGTCTACCCCCAATATTATGTACATTGTGGGCACCATGGGTCCAGATTTCTTGTTCCCTTTTACCTGGCATCGGTCAGAATGCCACTCAGTGAGTGGCCATGGGTTCTCTAGTCCCTGTTGTATGGTTACCACAATTGGGTTCATTCCTTTCCCTCCCCTGTTTGTGTAAGCTCCCCTGCTTATAGTGATCTTTTGCTTCATGTTCCATCTCTCGTCCCCTGCCTTCAAAAATTTCCCTGTCCATGTGCTGTCAGGCCCAGTCCACCACCACACATCTGCCCAATTCGGGCACCATGATTGGGAGGGAACATTGGTACCTCTTCTTCCCATCCCTGTTTTGTAATTTAGGTGAGAGCAGCCATACACGTCGTATCCCCGGTAGCTGAGTGGATTACTCCCGCAGTTGATTACATCACACAAGTCGAATTGAAAGACATTCTCTATATCTGTGTCTACTGTGAGTATGACATTAGCCCCGCACAGATCCTTGGCCTTAGTTTGCTTTAGCAGTATTATCAGAATTATCAGTAACACTTCTAACCAGAGCACAATGTGCGAAATGGTGCCAGTTTTCATCGTTCTCTCGATCAGTTTTAACTGCTCGATCTGAAATTTGTGTGATTTTGTGCGGTCCTGACCACTTTGGGCTCGCCCAGCCTTTTCTTTTGTTTACCTTCAGGTACACTCTGTCCCCCACGTTTGCCGGTCTTCGTCTCTCGTCTTCTTCCTGTTGGTTCCCCTTTACCTGCTGGGAAATAAGGTTAATCATATGTCCGAGTATGTTCATATATTCGGACACCTGCACCTCCTTATTCCCGTAGTCCAAGTACTGTGCCCGGGACTCGGTAAAAGGCATTTTTCGCCCTGTCAATATCTCATGGGGCGACAGTCCTGTGTCTTTGTGCTGTTCTCGCCTAGTAGCTGTCAAAACCAGCGGTAAAGCTTCTGTCCATTCCATTTCATGACCCAACATTGTTCTGGCCAATCTTTCTTTCAGTACTCTGTTTGCTCTCTCTACCAATCCCTGGCTTTCAGGTTTGTATATGGAGCCAAACCTATGTGTTATGCCTAACATCTGTTCTGTTTTTTGCAATAATTCATTTTTGAAATGTGTGCCATTATCTGAGCAGATCTTACTAGGCACCCCATATCTGGGTATGATTTCCTCCGTTAACCACTTAACTACAGAGCTGGCGTCTTCCTTTTTCGTCGGGTATGCCTCTATCCATCTGCTGTACCTGTCCACTCCTACCAGCATGTATCTGTACCCTTTCCTTGTCCTCATGTCCCGGCCCATGTCAGTGTAATCAATGCAAATTTCTTTCCATGGGCCCGGGGGCATAGGAAATTTCAGCAACGGATGTGGCAGCGTTTTCTTTTGATTCAACCTGTTGCATGTGGTGCATTCAGCGCGATAATTCTGTATGTGTTGTCTCAGGTTGGGGCACCACCATCGTTCTCTTATGGTCTCATACATTTTTTGTTCTGCTGTATGAGTTGGCCCGTGTGCCGCTTCCATCTCGTGCCCCAGCATGTGCTTTGGTATAACTAGCTTGCCCATAACATTTCTCCATAGCCCGTATGGTTCCCCTCTCTCCGGCACGCATACCTGTTTTATGGCCCCCAAACTTAACCATTCATCTTTCTCCAACATGCTACAAGCTTCCTGTGCTTCGGCCAACAACACAATCTCGGCACTTGGTTGTACCTTGTTACCCTCCCACCAATGTTCATAGAATTCTCTTGTCTGCACCCCTTCAGCTGTTACGGTTACCTTTTCTGGTCTGACTGCCTTCTGTTCTGTCTGTTTCCCACTACGCAGCTGGACCCCCTGTAACGGATATCCACACCCCTGTTTTGCAGCTATATCTGCGGCTGCATTACCCATGCCTTCCATGGTTGGTAGTGAGCTGTGTCCTGCTACCTTAATGACCCCTACTTCCCTAGGTAACTGCACTGCTTTTACCAGTTCTTTCAACAGTTTTTCGTGTTTCACTGGTACTCCGGCTGCTGTGAGGAATTTTCTTCTCAAAAAAGCTGGGCCATCATGTAGTATCGCCGCATGTCCGTACCCTGAGTCAGTGTATATGTTGATTCTTTTGTCTTTGCCTATTATCAGAGCCCTGATAAGTCCTGTTATCTCTGCCGACTGGGCCGAGGCAGGTTGCTCAATCTCGCTGGCTTCCAGTACTCGTGTTTCTCCTTCGCCCAACCACTCAACTACTGAATACCCAGCCCTGTTGCCCTGTTCTCCCTTGTATGAACACCCATCTGTAAAAAGCTCCATGTCTGGTTTGTCTATAGGTGAGGGGTAGAGTTCAGCCCTGAGCTTACTGTCATGATCCACCTGTCGGGCGCAGTCATGAGGCTCCAATGTTCCCCCATTAATCCCTATTGCCATATTTGCTCGGTTGTTCTTTGGAGTTTTGAACACCAGGTTTGGTTGTTTTAAGGTGTGATCAATCTTGATCTGGCGAGTGGCTGAGAAACTGAATGCTTCGGAGGCGAGTAGTGCTGTCACTGTGTGGTTTGTGTTTATGTTCAACGTGTACCCTAGTACTATGTGCGATGTTTTATTGACGGCTCTAGCTAGAGCTGCCATGAAGCGGAGGCAGGGGGGTTTTCCTGTCTCAACCGCATCCAGTTTGCAACTGTAGTAAGATAGTACTTTTCTCGTCCCCCTTTCTTGTTGGTACAATACTGCATTTACTATCCCATCAGTTTCTGCCACATCCATTTCAAAATCTTTTTGGTAGTTTGGAGTAGCTAAGTGAGCGGCCGAGCTCAGCCGATTCTTTACTCGTTGGAACACCTGTTCTCTCACCCTGGTCCATGTTACCTTCTTCTTCAATTCCCTCGCCCCTACCTCATTCACCATTTCTCGGAGTGGCTGTGTGAGGGTAACAAACTCAGGCACATAGGACCGGCTGTAGCCACATAGCCCCAGGAATCCTAGCATGTCCTGCACTGTCACTGGCCTGCCAAACTTCATTATCGCATCCCTGTGCTGCCCAGATATGCTAGTCCCTGCTCCCTCCACTATGCGCCCCAAAAACTCCACAGACTTTCTGCCCAGCTGGCATTTTTCTCTTTTGACTTTGAATCCTACTTTGGCCATGGTTTGTAGTAAACTCTCAGCCGCCTCTAAGGATTCCTCCGGGGAAGGGGAGGCCAGAAGAAGGTCATCTGCGTACTGCACCAGGGTAGTCTTCCCCGGGAGTCGGACTGTTTTCAGTATCTGGTTCAGAGCTTGATTGAACAGCCCTGGACTGTCTTTGTAGCCCTGCGGTAGTCTGTTGTACGTGTACGTCTGTCCCTCAAACTGAAATGCAAACCATTGTTGGCATTCTTTTGCTAATGGTAGGCAGAAAAATGCATTTGCTAGATCAATCACACTGAAATATTTCTGTTTGGGGTGGAGTGCCCCCAGTGCAACATATGGGTCGGGTACTGGTAGAGACAATGACTCTGTTGTTTTGTTTATCAGCCGTAAATCGTGAACCATTCTCCACCCCTTGCCCCCTGCTTTGGGTATTGGTAGGATAGGGGTGTTCCATCTCATCCTACCACATTTTCTCAGTACTCCTGCCTCTACTAGTCCCTCCACAGTGTCCCTTATTCCCTCACTTTGTTCTGTCTTTAACGGGTACTGTGATCTGTATACTGGCCTGGCCCAAGGTTTCAGTTTCAGAGTGACTTCTCCCGCTAGTCTTCCTACATCGAGCCCGTGTGTTGTCCATAGTTTGTCGGGTATTCTGGCCAGCATTACCTTGGCTCCCGGATGATCTGCGTTTTCACCTTCTAGTTCTCTAGGGTGATAGACTCTCTCACACACCCCCTGATCTCTGGTTTCAACAGCGAATGTTAGCAGTGTGCCATCGCTTGAAATCTGACGCAACTCGTCAATTTTTGAGAAGGTACTCGCATCTGCCCGTTTCATCATTCTGTTAAGTGACACTGGTTTGTGTCCTTCTGCCACAGCTAGGGTTATATGTGGGGTATATTCCTCCACACTACCGATCCAATCCATTTGCTCTGGCCGGAGATGGACCCTAGCAGCAATACCCTCTGGTCCCACCACTATTTCGCCTATCTCGAGTTCCTCCTCTGTCCCTTCTTTCAGTGTATCCCACCGCTGATCATATTCATAATCTGTTCTCACGGTGTAATTGTATGTCATGTGGAATGGGTCACTGGGCTCCCTGTACTTGTCAAGCCCGGGGATGTGAGGCTTCCATTCTTGGTATTGCCTCATCAACCCTGGTGTGTATTCGTCGTGTGTAAGCCTAGTCCAATATACCTCTACCATGTGCTTGTCTTCTGGGTCTGGTATGTTTGGCTTATAGACTAACACTTTGAATTCGTCGTCGTTGTCCATTCCTAAGTCGTTGGGCATTCCTAAATCGTTGAGCATTCCTAAATCGTTGGGCATTCCTACGCTCAAAAACTGCCCATGATGTAACCTTCTTTTTCCAGGCCACTCTACACTAAGACCCTCCTTAGTGCACCATATGCTCATTCCCATCTTTACCATGATGTCTCTGGCTAAAAGATTCACAGGGCAATTTTCAGCAATTATCACTTGTATTTTAATTTTTTGTCCTTCGAATTCTATGACTATCAGTTCAGTGTACGGCTGTTCTTCCACTATCCCTGAGAACCCCACGGTTTTCAATGATTTTCCTGACAATTCTACCCCTTTTGGTTTTAATCTGAGTGTGGTTGCGGTTGCCCCTGTGTCTACCAAAAAAGTAATCTGTTCATTTCCAATTTTTCCAATTATCATCGGGGGTTCCCATGCTGGGGTAGCGTCAAGACGGGGTTCCCTAGGGCCCCGTCAACAGTCACCACCGTACATACAGCCCCAGAAGTCCCCATCCCCGGAATACGCCTGGACGTTCCCCTGAGCCTGATTATATGCTTGCCAGCCCCCCCTCTTGGGTCCCTGTTGTCCCCCTCTCCCTCTTGCCATGTTCTGTGGCGGCTGTCTGCCCCGTCCCTCGTTACCACTCCTGGCTTCGTTTGTCTCCCCGTGTTGCCATGGGTTATATGGGTTTGGACCAGGTGCGTATCCTCTGCCTCTTCCCTGGCCTCCCTGACTACCACCTCCCCTACCATAGTCTCCCCCAAACATATCCCCTTGACCCATGCTTGAGGGACAGTTGTAGCTAAGGTGTCCGTATTGTCTACACACAAAACACATCCTGCTCTTTGGGTCTACTGGCCCCCTCCGAGGGGGGTTCTGCCAGTTTTGTCCAGGTCCAGCTTGGACCAACTGAGTGGTTCCCACTAACTCTTTAGCAGTTCCCTTGGTTACTGCTATCTCAAGGATTTTTCCCAATTTCTCGAAAACTTTGTCGCCCTGGGTGCTGTCAGCCGTCAGCTTCTTATCTTTTTCTGTCTGTCTGACCCTTTTAACTACAAAATCCATGTTTTCCATCCATAGTCCTTTCTCCATTGTTTTAAGGCCCACTATCTCTGCTAGCTTAGCCTGTGCTGGTTTGGGTAACCCCGCCATTACTCCCAATCTGAAATGCTGCAGTGCTAGTTCTGAATCGTCTGGTCGCATCCCTGTTTTTACTTCCCAAATGCTCCATGCCCGGTCCACAAACTCATGTATGTCTTCTTCGTCTTTCAATCTGATGGTGGCCAATGCGTCTAGTTCTAGTTTTGTTGGGTAAATTTCTTTCAGTGTGCTCCAAAAATATGGGCGATGCTTATCGAACAACTCATCGTCTCCTGCATTTTCACACCTGCTCTTTTTTTCACATTGTCCTAGCGCTGTCTCCGCTCTAAGCTTTAACAACAGGCTTCGGATGTCTTTTAGGGCCAGGCTGTCCTGGCAGGTCTGTCTCTCGAATTCTGCTATCCAAGGTTCCGCTCCTTTGTGCAAGGGAGGCAACCTTTTTATCATAATCTCCATGTCTTTAAAGCTCCAAGGTGTGTAACTTTCCTCCCCCTTACTATTCACCAACACAGGGGCCATCATGTGGGCAGGGGACTGTTTTCCAGCATTACTCTGTTCATACATGGGGCGGTATGCGCTTCGCAACGGGCTGTGGTTATGTTTACGGTTCCTGCTATGGTCCCTCTTTGATGAGCTCTGTGCCCTCTTCCTCAGTACCTCCATTACCCTTTTCTCGCTGTCTTTCTGTTTTTTGCACCTTTCTTCTACTCTCTTCCGTATACCCAAGTGTTTAGATGAGTTTCCTTGGCCTGGGGGTTTTATCTCTATTTCTCCGCTATCCCCCTCTGAAGAGCTCCACTCTTCCTCCCCACTACCTAGAGGTGTAAGGGGAAACTCTCCAGTAAGCTCCATGTCTACGGAGTCATACCTCGATTGGCTCTCTTTCCAGTATAGCCCATCTAGTCTGTCTTTTGTCCTTCCTACACTCTCACTCCGGCCTCTGTACATACCCCGTTCCTGTCTATGACTTTCTTCCAATCCTTGTTGAACTCTGCGTTCTTTGTTAAGGACTTTTGACAACTGATGAAAATCTGCTGCAAGTTTTTCATTGTTTTGCCTGCTCTTTCTGAGCTCTTTTTCCAATTCTGTGAATTCTGTCTGCTTTTGACTGTTGCTTCTTGACACTGGTGTGCTGTGCTCTATTTTAACGGTGTGTGCTCCTTTCTGGTCCTTTTCTGATCCAATCCCTCCAACAGCTCCTGAGTGTGCTACCTCTTTCCCTATCATGTTTGTGTCTTTTTCCTCTCCAGTCTGTCTCACTTCTGTTACGGCAACTTTTTCCAACAAAGTAATACCTATCTGTTGTGTTTTTTCTAGCTCTTTCATTAATACCTTATGCATCTCCCGGTTTGCAACAGTATTTTCTGCAGCCACCTGCATAGCATCTTTGGCCATTCCTAAACTGTCACACACCGCATTATAATGCAACTCCTCTCTCTTTTTCAGTATATCTTCCTCCTCTGGGGTGTTCACAATCTCAAATGAACTTGCACTTATTATTCCCAATGGGGCTTGTATATTTGGCTGTGCATGAGCACCGAGGGCTACATATGGTGGTGGTGCACTTGGTAATTTGGGGTATAGTGCTCCTGGCGCGGGTAGTCCTAAATCCAGCTGACTACTAATTTTCTCTGCCATTCTTTTGTCTGTGTCTCCTTCATCTTTTTCTCTAGCTGCCAGTGTCCACCCCATTGTCACTGCACCCATCAGACTCAACAGTTCTGTCCTCAGCTTACTTTCATTGTGCAACTTTTCTCTTGCCCTGACCTTCCCTACTTTTTGTTTCTCAATCATACTCTTCAAAATCTCCACTTCTGTCGCTGATTTTAGTCTTAACTCTGCCAGTTTCTGAACAGTCAGCCCCGCAGCCTCCTCATATTCTGGAAGTGTTTTAGACCTGACCCATTCGCTCAAAATTTTCTCCATGCCCTTGGTTTTGATGTCTGCTATGCCTCTTGTCTGAGTCCTCAGTAGCTGTGCCTTCACTTCCTTCCACATTTCGCCTACTGTCTTTTCCTTCTGTTCTGCCATGACTACCCCGTTGAACTGCGCCCCGCTAGAGAGCGACCCTATCTTAGGCACGATCTCCCGTGGATTACTAACGTCCCCTAACGTGGTCAGTACGTGACACCCGCCAAGAAACCCAAAGGTACAAAGTACTTCAACCTCCTCAAGCCTAGGTATAGTGATTCGTTCTCCGTGGACTACCAATGTACCAAGATCAACGTCTCCTGCCTTAAATCTCTTAAAGGGTCTCTCCTCCTTTTGAGCCCTGACTGTTTTGCAATCAAAAACTGGTACTGCGGAAAACTTTATTTCTTTTATCCACTCTCCTGGAACTTCTAGACAGTTTTCTCTGCCCTGCAAGTCTTCAAACTTCCCTAGGGCCACAGACCACTTTACTGCCGCTGGGGTGAAAGTATAACTATCTCTGGACCTCTCCAAATAGTCCCTTTTTTGCTCCGAGAGCCCCCCTTCTGCTAACCTCCTCTCAACTCTTTCCAACAAAGACCTGTGGAGATTGTTGTTCTTTTCAATTTGTGAGAGACTGTCGTATGTCAGGGTTAAACAATCGTTCTCGTTTGCCCAGAGTTTCTCTGCTTCTGTTCTAATGACCTGTTCTATGTCTTTAGCTTGACAGGGGTATGTCGCCTCTAACCATGTGTTCCCTGACAGACCAGTCTCCCTTGGCCAACTAGTCACAAATTCTGTGTGGGACTTATAGAAAGCAAAAACCTCTTCTTTACTATATGTGTGACCAAACGGGAGTTTCCACCACCTATTTTCACTATTTGGTTCTATCTTTCTCTCTATTGCTTTAAAGTCAATGTTTGCCATAAGGCAGTAGATGCACTAAAACAACAATAACACTCAAAAATAGCACAATAGTGAATTATTGCAGTGTCACATTAAAATATCATAGTATCCCAGCCGGCACGCAGTCAAACTACACACTTAGCCAAATCCCTGATTCTACACAACACAGTTATAATGTCACACGGCTCAAAATTCTGACATCCAGTAAAATACTTAGTCAAACTTGTCACTAATCTCTGATTCTACCCAACACAGTTATAGTATCACACCGCTCCAAATTCTGACATCCAGTAAAATACTTAGTCAAACTTTTCACTAATTTCTGATTCTACACACCACACAGATAAACTACCACATAGCTCAAAATCTTAATATCCAGTAAAATACTTAATTTTACACACCACACAGTGAAACTACCACATAGCTCAAAATCATAATATCCAGTAAAATACTTAATTTTACACACCACACAGTGAAACTACCACATAGCTCAAAATCATAATATCCAGTAAAATACTTAATTTTACACACCACAAAGGTAAACTAGCACACAGCTAAAAATCTTAACATCCAGTAAAACACCCAGTTCTACACATCACAAAGGTAAACTAGCACACAGCTAAAAATCTTAACATCCAGTAAAACACCCAGTTCTACACATCACAAAGGTAAACTAGCACACAGCTAAAAAATCTTAACATCCAGCCAATCTTTCCACCTGCGACATTCAGTCGCTGCTTTTGTTGCGTACCCGAATCTGAGTGTGTTGTCACTTCACAAGCCTCCCTTCAATCACGGACTAACTCCGGATCTTCTGGGCTGAGTTGTTAGTGAATCTTTAGTTTGGGTTATTGCGAGCCTCCTACAGCACACACTAGCATGCCATAGGCTGAGTCGCTTAACCTTCTTTTAGTTTGGGTTATTACGAGCCTCCCACAGTACACACTAGCATACCATGGGCTGAGTCGCTTAACCTTCTTTTCCCACACACCCAAACTGAAGCATGCAATTCAGTTTTTTCAATTGGTATATCTCAGTTCTGTTAAATTTAGAAACCGCTCTACTTGAATACAGACAAACTAAAGAATGACTATACTATGGAGAATTCTTTTAAAAAGGTTTCTCTTTACCTTGTGTTTTCACCCGGGTGTCTTTGTCTGTATCCCCGTAGGCCGTTAGACCTTCGGGCCTCCTGCCCTTAGGTAGTGTGGTCCCCACCTCCGCCAACAGCTGGACCAACTGACCAGTTCGTAGACGCGTCGGGGTCACCAATTTGTAGGAATTGTTGTGTCCAGTGTTGGTCAGGAATAAAGTAGAGACTCACACGGTCGAGTAAAAGGTATAAGTAAAAAAGTTTACTGAGATATACCAAGTACAACGATACAAAGGTACAGTTGGAGAAGGCGCGTTCTGATCAGAAAGCGGGTATGCGGCCCTCTTATACTGTTGTGATCAAAGTGATTTTCCAACTTGCTTCAGGGTGGTCCTTTTTTGGTTGTCAGGTAGTTTCCATCAGATGGTTTGTTTATAAAAAATTGTCTGCTTGACAGTATTGACACCCTTGCCCTCTGTCTGACCCCGTGGCACGTCTAGTGCTCTAGAGACTTCAAAGGTCTCCACTGCCTCTACACTTCCTGTGCATGGGTGCGCCTGCTAACTAGGGTTATCCCCAACCCCACACTGTCCCTAATGTATTTTTAAACTGGCTTACCCTTTTAATATTTTTCTATGCAGACTAACAACTGACTACTCTTAATTATTCTTACAGTATACACAACCCGGCAAACTCTGTAAACAGAATGTGGCAAACTCTGTAAACGGAGTGAGGCAAACTCTGTAAACAGAACATGGCAAACTCTGTAACAGAACTCAGCAAACTCTGTGAAAAGAACCTGGCAAGTTCTTTAAACAGAAAATATAATATTTTGTTTTTATCTTTTTTTAAAGCCATTCGTCTCACACGTTTCACCCTAGAAAGGCGCTCGGTGTACGCCGGAGTATCCTTTCTGCCCCCGGTGATTTCGTAAAGCATCCCAGGTGCTGAGGTCCCACGGGGCCTCTACTTGGGAGGGTAGGGAATTTCGGTCGACCCCTCCCGCTGGCAGGCCGTTGCTGAGGATTGTGTAAATCAGTTGTAAAAGTCACACAGCAATCATATAATATAAAATTATATGTTTTTCGGTTTCCTAACCGTTGTCGGCAGTGGAAGTCGATTGTAAAAATCACAGGTACGGTGTTGCACCCCGCACAGTAACCGGAACCCCACGGGGTGGGCAGAGAAATCTGCCAGAACATCCAGCAGGAATGGCTGCGATGAAGAAGGGCAAGACCACAGGTCGCAAGGCTAAGTGGTCTGTAAAAGAACTAAAAACTTTGATGGAGATGGAGGAGGCTCTCGAGCAAGGCCAATACTCTGTATATTACATGAATGTGGAAATTGCAAGTCAGCTTCCAGGTAGGTCCTCCCACGAAGTGAAAGAGAAAAGACAGTGCATGAGACGGCAATCTCACAGGAGAAGCACTAAGCTCTTACTGCAGCCAACAGAGGCAAACCTGGAGAGGCAGGAAATCCCTGCTGAACTCAATCTGCTGATACAGCCACGAGGGTTACAAGCAGTAACTGGCCTCAACAGAAAATTAAGGTGGCAAGCTGGTGCTCTCATTGACATGTACACTCACGAACACGAAATCAGGCGGGCGCTCACACTGGCAAGCAGGAAGGACCCGGGCGCAGCAGTGGCCATTGAGACCGCTACGGCGATGGTGATAAGGGAGGCGAGAAGAAAAGGGGCTTTTTTTTGGCGAAATTTTTCATGGGAGTCTGCCTGGGAGTGTGCCTGCAGTCTGCCTGGGATTCTGCCTGCACTCTGCCTGTGTGTGTGTGTGTCTTCAGGACCGTGGAGAGCAGCAGTCATTGGTCTGCCTCCAGCAGTCATTTGGCTACCTTAGAGAGTCAGGAGCCGGCAGCCCGCTAGGGCCGCGGGCGACCTGTCACCAAGCGCGTCCCTCAAGGCGGTGAGTTGACCCACGGACCAGCACAAGTTCGCCTCATGAAAACCGGAGATTCCTACCGATATGCCACGTCCCACTGTGTGGTGTGTTTGTTTAGTGTGTAGCGCAGTTACACTACGGGGTGTTGAGCTGCTTATTATGTGTAGGTTTTTAAGGATGCAATGTGCATTGTGGTCCGGTGCTTCCGCCCTGTATAGCTTTTCCTCTTAAGCTTTTCACTTTAATATAAAGTATTCAATCCCTACTTTGTAGGATGTCACTCAAGATAGTTAAGGATCCTCTCAGAACACTCTTACAAAGTCTCGTCGCGAGAGCTTTTGCACTGCTCTTAGAAAGTCCCATTCTCTTGAGGATCTTGTTGTTGGGTTTATGCCAGAGGCCCCTCGCTCCCAGTGGAAATCCGTGTATTTCCACTTCCTCTACACCCATGACCTGTTTCACCAAGTTCTTGATGGGTTTGTAGTGCTTTACTTTCTCTCGGCCTGCGAGTTTTAGTGTGTTGATGTTCCTTTCAAACCGCACTGTCACATCCAGCACCATTGCCTTACCATCTTTGCAAAAGACCAAGTCTGGGTGTCTCACATTTGGTCTGCTTCCAAATTCTTTCTCCCTGTGGACAACCCAGCCCTGCTTCTTCGCAGCGACTGCCAGTCGATGGCATGCAAAATTGTGTCGCTCCAGTCGTTTCGCCCTACCGCTGGGACATGCTCCGAGGAGGTGTGAGGCGGACTCAAGCCTCGCGTGACAGCCTCGGCAACTCGCGTTCCACTTGCTTTGGCCCCTTACCATAAATTCCCTGGTAGGGTAGACGTTCGCTTGTAGCTGTAATGCTTGTGAGCAGAATTTGTGTTGCACTTTTGGGAGTTTGGAGAGCCAGGCATTAGACTCTGGAGAGTCTTTGAACCAGGCTATTCCAACTCCCTGCACCGATTTGCCTGCCCACCGGTCGAACTCTACATCTTGCCACTCGCATGGTCTCTTGTACTGGGATAGCTGAGGGGCCCCATCTGCTTCAGTAACGTTCGTTACTGGCACACCCTCTGGAGTTGGTAATTTCTCCAGTTGCCCGCCCGCTTTGAGCCAAGCTCTTCTCCAGTCCTCCAGCCCGTTCTGGTCCCAGGCTATCTTTCTGATGACTTCATCATCAGAGTGCAAAAGTTTCCACAACCGCTTTGCCTGCATAGCAGGAATAACGGCGCTCAACTTTTGTAGCCCCAGACCTCCGTCTCTCGCTCTAGCATAGAGCAACCCATCACATGTGGTCTGCGCTAGACCCAGCCATGTTTTTACTGTGCTACGTAGTAGCCGGTCCAGCAGTCGCAGCCGAACTATACTGTAGTCGCAGTGGTCGGCCCGGTAGAAATGCCTGGGGATTATGAAGGTCTTAAGCAGCCAAATCTTTTGAGGGGCAGTTAATGGTGTCGCCCCTACCTTATCCAGCGCCACTTGTAACTCTTTGAGAATGTCGGGTTTCTCGAGGCCCCTCACTGGACCGACCTGAATTCCCAGATATCTTACCGCCCTTCCACTTTCAACCATTTCTATTGGTGTCCCCTCGATCTGCCAGGGGGGACAGTCATTCACTTTCATTTTCATGCTGTGTTTCAAGGGGGTAACCATGAAGCCGAAGCACTTGCTTGCGTGCACCTTAAGCCCCGTCAGGGCACAGAAGTCATTCAGTGTGTCGCTGACCAGCACCAGGTCATCTGCGAATGCAAGCGAGACCAGCTTTGTGTCTGCGATCTTTACTCCCTTACCGAGGCTTTCCAGTGTGTGGAGCAGTGGATCAAGAGCCAGATTGAAAAGCAATGGGGACAGTGGGTCACCCTGCTTCACACCGACTTTCATTGCAATGGGTTCAGATTGTTCTCCCCCGGCTTCAATGCAAGTTACGCCCCCGTCGTACGAGCTTTGTATTGTGTTTATGATGTGTTCATCCAGACCTCTCTGCCTGAGCACTGCAAGCAAGTGCTCGTGTGTCACCGTATCGAAAGCCTTTGCCACGTCCACGAGCACCACCGCTAGTGACTTTCTCTCCCTCCTGCTGGCTTTAACCAGACTTTGAAGGATGTGAAGATTCTCACTACAGCCAGGAGAGTCCCTTAACCCTCGCTGCCTGTCGTGGATAGTGCAGGCTTTCGTAAGGCGCCCATTTAGCAGTCGTGAGAACAGCCGCATCAGCATCGAGCCGATAGTGATTGGGCGCCAGTTATTTGGGTCATTCAACAGCAGAGGGTCGGAGGTCTTTGGTATCAGTACAGTTCTCGCGGGCTTTACACACTGAGGTATGAACCCCGCCGCAAGCCAGCTGCCAAAGAGTTTTGATAGCTTCACACCCTTCGGGTCCCAGAGGAGTAGGTCATCCCGCCCGATGCCGTCCGTGCCTGGTGCCGATTTCCTGTCCGTCTTTCTGAGGTGTGTGAGCACCTCTTCGGGGGTGAACAGGGTGGAGAAGTGTTCGTTGTCCGCCCCGCTGGCGGCCTTAAAGCCTCCCAAGCCCTTGAAGGCACCTTCTGACACCATCCAACGCCTTTCAAACACTTCGTGTAATTGAGGCAGCAGGACTGGGCAGTCGGTCGCTTAGCCGGGTCCGTACTCATTAGTTTTCTGAGTTTATGGACCTCATCCCTCTTCATTTCTCGCTTGCTTCGGGGCTTCATCGGCTCGCCAGCTTTGCTGTTCTTTTTGGTCGCTGGACCTTTTCTTCTCGCCTCCCTTATCACCATCGCCGTAGCGGTCTCAATGGCCACTGCTGCGCCCGGGTCCTTCCTGCTTGCCAGTGTGAGCGCCCGCCTGATTTCGTGTTCGTGAGTGTACATGTCAATGAGAGCACCAGCTTGCCACCTTAATTTTCTGTTGAGGCCAGTTACTGCTTGTAACCCTCGTGGCTGTATCAGCAGATTGAGTTCAGCAGGGATTTCCTGCCTCTCCAGGTTTGCCTCTGTTGGCTGCAGTAAGAGCTTATTGCTTCTCCTGTGAGATTGCCGTCTCATGCACTGTCTTTCCTCTTTCACTTCGTGGGAGGACCTACCTGGAAGCTGACTTGCAATTTCCACATTCATGTAATATACAGAGTATTGGCCTTGCTCGAGAGCCTCCTCCATCTCCATCAAAGTTTTTAGTTCTTTTACAGACCACTTAGCCTTGCGACCTGTGGTCTTGCCCTTCTTCATCGCAGCCATTCCTGCTGGATGTTCTGGCAGATTTCTCTGCCCACCCCGTGGGGTTCCGGTTACTGTGCGGGGTGCAACACCGTACCTGTGATTTTTACAATCGACTTCCACTGCCGACAACGGTTAGGAAACCGAAAAACATATAATTTTATATTATATGATTGCTGTGTGACTTTTACAACTGATTTACACAATCCTCAGCAACGGCCTGCCAGCGGGAGGGGTCGACCGAAATTCCCTACCCTCCCACGTAGAGGCCCCGTGGGACCTCAGCACCTGGGATGCTTTACGAAATCACCGTGGGGGAGAAAGGATACTCCGGCGTACACCGGGCGCCTTTCTAGGGTGAAACGTGTGAGACGAATGGCTTTAAAAAAAGATAAAAACAAAATATTATATTTTCTGTTTAAAGAACTTGCCAGGTTCTTTTCACAGAGTTTGCTGAGTTCTGTTACAGAGTTTGCCACGTTCTGTTTACAGAGTTTGCCTCACTCCGTTTAAAGAGTTTGCCACATTCTGTTTACAGAGTTTGCCGGGTTGTGTATACAGAGTTTGCCAAGTTCTGTCTTCAAAGTATGCCATGTTCTGCTTACAGAGTTTGCCACGTTCTGTTCACAGAGTTTGATTGCAATTTGTGTGTTATTTTTCTCCGGGGATTCATATGCAACTCAGGACATAGTTGCTTCAGGTGGGATTTGAACCTGCGATTCTCAGATGTTCTTCTGAAATCTTACCCTTTGCGGGTTTCGAACCTGTGCTCTTCAGGTTCGTGGTGCCGCGCCCTACCCACTGAGCCACCGTGCTGATACAGAATCCCACCTGTCAGTGCGACCAAGTCACCGATTCCTCCCACAGTAAATTTCCAGGCTATTTCCTCTTTCAGAGCCAATCTTTATCCCATAATTGGGGTTATTGCTAGCCAACTTCCCTCAATCATTTGGATCAACTCTGATATTTATTTAGCCTTAATGTTCTTGAGATTCGTTTTTGCCCCGACCCTATGACAGAGTCATAGTTACTTTTCCATAAGAGTCATAGTATGACTCTCTTATGGAACCTTAAGAGACTCATAGTTACTGGTTAACCATGGGTAAAAAAAAGTTGGGGGTGCTGGCGCGAGCTCCATGGCCTACCCTCCCGAGCCAAAACGGTCAGTCCGACGACAGTGCACTTTTTTCGGACACTCTCTGAGGATTCCCCTTAAGCTTGGAGGATGCCAAAAAGAGGTTTTGCCACCGGGTACCATCTCGGGACTAGAGAGCTCCTTTTCAGAAGCCTCCTGGAGGATTGTAACAAGGCCCCAGAAGCTCATAGAGAGTCCGTTGATGGTGCATCTTTCTCGGGCACATGTTTTTGACATTATGGTGCATCTGGAAGTCGAAAACAAGGGACTCGAAGCTCGCAGAGAGTCAGTTGATGGTGCATCTTTGGCGGACACATGTTTTTGACATTATGGTGCCTCTGGAAGTCGAAAACAAGGGACTCGAAGCTGGTAAAGAGTCCGTTGATGGTGCTCTGTCCTCGGACACATTATGTTCACATCCTGGTGCCTGTGGAGGATGTAACTAGGGGTGTAGCTGCACATGGCCTGTCCGCTGAAGGTGACCTATTCTCGGACACATTCTGTCACATCCTGGTGCCTGTGGAGGATGTAACTAGGGGTGTAGCTGCACATGGCCAGTCCGCTGAAGGTGACCTATTCTCGGACACATTCTGTCACATCCTGGTGCCTGTGGAGGATGTAACTAGGGGTGTAGCTGCACATGGTCAGTCCGCTGAAGGTGACCTATTCTCGGACACATTCTGTCACATCCTGGTGCCTGTGGAGGATGTTACTAGGGGTGCAGCTGCACATGGCCAGTCCGCTGAAGGTGACCTATTCTCGGACACATTCTGTCACATCCTGGTGCTTTTGGAGGATGTAACCAGGGGTGTAGCTGCTCAGGGCCAGTCCCCTGAAGGTGACCTATTCTCGGACACATTCTGTCACATCCTGGTGCCTGTGGAGGATGTAACCAGGGGTGTAGCTGCTCAGGGCCAGTCCGCTGAAGGTGCACTCTTCTCGGACACATGTTCCTCAAATCCTGGTCCTCCTGGAGGATATAGAGGGGTCTAGAGGCTCATGGCATGTCCGCTGAAGGTGCAGTATTCTCGGACACCTTTGAGCAGGGTCCTACCCCTCTGGAGGTCCCCTCTTCTAAGAGGCCCCTCTTCTAAGTCCATTTTGGTTAACCATGGGTAGGGTTTTGGTTAACCATGGGTACGAAAAAGTTGGGGGTGGTGGCGGAGGCTCCACAAAATACCCTCCCGACCGAAAACGGTCAGTCCGACGACCATGCACCTTTCTCGGACACCTTCTGAAAATCCCCCTAAGGCCTGGAGGATCACAGAAAGAGGTTTTGCCACCGGGTGACGGCGCGAAATCGAGAGCACCCTAAAAAAGTGGACTTAGGCTCAGAACGAAAAATAAAAAAAGTTCCACAAAGAGGTAACTCAGCCTCTGAGTGTCCGATTTTCAAGCGGTTTGAAGCGGACTGTTGACCACACTCTCCTCCTTCTCCACTCCTAAACCTTCTGACCGATTGGAAACCGTGACCCGCCAGGGGAGGCACCCTGTCTCACAGGTCCCACCTCCCCGCCACCGCGGTCAGCCTCCAGGCCGGGGACGCCGAGGGCTCTACGGAGCTCTCTGTCACCGCGCCGAACCCTTCTCTAGCGAGAATTTGCCCCGGATGAGTGGGGAGAGGCATATTAGTGGCTGAGGTACCTGAGAAGCACAGGTTCGAACCCCGCGAAGGGCAAGTCTCGGTGAAACCACCCATTAAAGGTGTTAGTTTCGACGAAACCACCTGAAAATCGTAGGATCGAACCCCACATGAAGCAACTCTGAGAGAGAGAAAGATTGAAAGAGAAAGAGCCTGGGAAAATATGGGGTGAGGAATCGGTGATTTGGGCGCACTGACAGGCGGAATTCTGTACCAGCACGGTGGCTTAGTGGGTAGGGCGCGGCACCACAGACCTGATGAGCACAGGTTCGAAACCCGCAAAGGGTAAGATTCCAGAAAACCATCTGAGAATTGCAGGTTCAAATCCCAACTGAAGCAACTCTGTCCTAAGTTGTGAATGACTCCCCGGTATGAAAAAAGGCTCGACTCTATAAAGGAAAAGCTATACAGGGCGGAAGCACGATCACAAAGCACATTATATCCTTAAAAACCTACACATAATAAGCAGCTCAACACCCCGTAGTGCAACTGCGCTACACACTAAACAAACACACCACACAGTCAACTGCGCTACACACTAAACAAACACACCACACAGTGGGGCGTGGCAGATCGGTATGAATCTCCGGTTTTCATGAGGCGAACTTGTGCTGATGACTGATCGTCTGAAGGCTGTGGCGGCAAGTGAGAAACGGAGCGAGCTATCTAGAATTCAATGGCGACCTCACTTAGACGTCCAGCAGTGCTGGGAGCTCTGTGTGTGTCTGTGGGAGCCTCATGAAGCTCACTGTGTTTGGGGGCAGTGGGCTGGGGCTGAGGGCAGTACTGGGGGTTAGGGTTAGTGCTGGGCAGTGCTGGGAGCTCTGTGTGTGTCTGTGGGACCCTCAGAGAGCTTTAATATGAAAGAAAGGCTCGACTCTATAAAGGAAAAGCTATACAGGGCGGAAGCACCGGACCACGATGCACATTGCATCCTTAAAAACCTACACATAATAAGCAGCTCAACACCCCGTAGTGCAACTGCGCTACACACTAAACAAACACACCACACAGTCAACTGCGCTACACACTAAATAAACACACCACACAGTGGGGCGTGGCAGATCGGTATGAATCTCCGGTTTTCATGAGGCGAACTTGTGCTGATGACTGATCGTCTGAAGGCTGTGGCGGCAAGTGAGAAACGGAGCGAGCTATCTAGAATTCAATGGCGACCTCAGTTAGACGTCCAGCAGTGCTGGGAGCTCTGTGTGTGTCTGTGGGAGCCTCATGAAGCTCACTGTGTTTGGGGGCAGTGGGCTGGGGCTGAGGGCAGTACTGGGGGTTAGGGTTAGTGCTGGGCAGTGCTGGGAGCTCTCTGTGTGTCTGTGGGACCCTCAGAGAGCTTTAATAGCAGGCAGAATTTTTGGGCCTAAAGGGAGACAAGTGTGAGCCATTGGGGCTTGCTGTGACTTAATACAGTACACAGGGCAGTGTTTGGAGCTCTCTGTGTGTCTCTCTGACCTCTGGGGACCTTTAATAGACAGCAGGCTAATTAGGCCTGTCTGGGGAGGTGTGTGTGTCTGTAGGCCTCCCAGTAAGTGAACCCAACACACTGGGCAGTGTTTGGAGCTCTCTGTGTGTCTCTCTGACCTTTGGGGACCTTTAATAGACAGCAGGCTTCTTAGGCCTGTCTGGGGAGGTGTGTGTGTCTGTAGGCCTCCAAGTAAGTGAACCCAACACACTGGGCAGTGTTTGGAGCTCTCTGGGTGTCTCTCTGACCTTTGGGGACCTTTAATAGACAGCAGGCTTCTTAGGCCTGACTGGAGAGGTGTGTGTGTCTGTAGGCCTCGCAGTAAGTGAACCCAACACACTGGGCAGTGTTTGGAGCTCTCTGTGTGTCTCTCTGACCTTTGGGGACCTTTAATAGACAGGAGGCTTCTTAGGCCTGTCTGGGGAGGTGTGTGTGTCTGTAGGCCTCCAGTGTTTTCTAAGTCCATTTTGGTTATAACCAGGGATGTAACCAGGGGTGTAGCTGCTCAGGGCCAGTCCGCTGAGGGTGCACTGTTCTCGGACACATGTTCCTCAAATCCTGGTCCTCCTGGAGGATATAGAGGGGTCTAGAGGCTCATGGCATGTCCGCTGAAGGTGCAGTATTCTCGGACACCTTTGAGCAGGGTCCTACCCCTCTGGAGGTCTGAAAACTGTGGATTTTTTCTAAGTCCATTTTGGTTAACCATGGGTAGGGTTTTGGTTAACCATGGGTACGAAAAAGTTGGGGGTGGTGGCGGAGGCTCCACAAAATACCCTCCCGACCGAAAACGGTAAGTCCGACGACCATGCACCTTTCTCGGACACCTTCTGAAAATCCCCCTAAGGCCTGGAGGATCACAGAAAGAGGTTTTGCCACCGGATGACGGCGTGAAATCGAGAGCACCCTAAAAAAGTGGACTTAGGCTCAGAACGAAAAATAAAAAAAGTTCCACAAAGAGGTAACTTAGCCTCTGAGTGTCCGATTTTCAAGCGGTTTGAAGCGGACTGTTGACCACACTCTCCTCCCTCTCCCGGAGGATATATAGGGGTCTAGAGGCTCAAGGCATGTCCGCTGAAGGTGACCTATTCTCGGACACATTCTGTCACATCCTGGTGCCTGTGGAGGATGTAACCAGGGGTTTAGCTGCTCAGGGCCAGTCCGCTGAGGGTGCACTGTTCTCGGACACATGTTCCTCAAATCCTGGTCCTCCTGGAGGATATAGAGGGGTCTAGAGGCTCATGGCATGTCCGCTGAAGGTGCAGTATTCTCGGACACCTTTGAGCAGGGTCCTACCCCTCTGGAGGTCTGAAAACTGTGGATTTTTTCTAAGTCCATTTTGGTTAACCATGGGTAGGGTTTTGGTTAACCATGGGTACGAAAAAGTTGGGGGTGGTGGCGGAGGCTCCACAAAATACCCTCCCGACCGAAAACGGTCAGTCCGACGACCATGCACCTTTCTCGGACACCTTCTGAAAATCCCCCTAAGGCCTGGAGGATCACAGAAAGAGGTTTTGCCACCGGATGACGGCGTGAAATCGAGAGCACCCTAAAAAAGTGGACTTAGGCTCAGAACGAAAAATAAAAAAAGTTCCACAAAGAGGTAACTTAGCCTCTGAGTGTCCGATTTTCAAGCGGTTTGAAGCGGACTGTTGACCACACTCTCCTCCCTCTCCCGGAGGATATATAGGGGTCTAGAGGCTCAAGGCATGTCCGCTGAAGGTGACCTATTCTCGGACACATTCTGTCACATCCTGGTGCCTGTGGAGGATGTAACCAGGGGTGTAGCTGATCAGGGCCAGTCCACTGAAGGTGCACTGTTCTCGGACACATGTTCCTCAAATCCTGGTCCTCCTGGAGGATATAGAGGGGTCTAGAGGCTCATGGCATGTCCGCTGAAGGTGCAGTATTCTCGGACACCTTTGAGCAGGGTCCTACCCCTCTGGAGGTCTGAAAACTGTGGATTTTTTCTAAGTCCATTTTGGTTAACCATGGGTAGGGTTTTGGTTAACCATGGGTACGAAAAAGTTGGGGGTGGTGGCGGAGGCTCCACAAAATACCCTCCCGACCGAAAACGGTCAGTCCGACGACCATGCACCTTTCTCGGACACCTTCTGAAAATCCCCCTAAGGCCTGGAGGATCACAGAAAGAGGTTTTGCCACCGGATGACGGCGTGAAATCGAGAGCACCCTAAAAAAGTGGACTTAGGCTCAGAACGAAAAATAAAAAAAGTTCCACAAAGAGGTAACTTAGCCTCTGAGTGTCCGATTTTCAAGCGGTTTGAAGCGGACTGTTGACCACACTCTCCTCCCTCTCCCGGAGGATGTATAGGGGTCTAGAGGCTCAAGGCATGTCCGCTGAAGGTGACCTATTCTCGGACACATTCTGTCACATCCTGGTGCCTGTGGAGGATGTAACCAGGGGTGTAGCTGATCAGGGCCAGTCCACTGAAGGTGCACTGTTCTCGGACACATGTTCCTCAAATCCTGGTCCTCCTGGAGGATATAGAGGGATCTAGAGGCTCATGGCATGTCCGCTGAAGGTGCAGTATTCTCGGACACCTTTGAGCAGGGTCCTACCCCTCTGGAGGTCTGAAAACTGTGGATTTTTTCTAAGACCATTTTGGTTAACCATGGGTAGGGTTTTGGTTAACCATGGGTACGAAAAAGTTGGGGGTGGTGGCGGAGGCTCCACAAAATACCCTCCCGACCGAAAACGGTCAGTCCGACGACCATGCACCTTTCTCGGACACCTTCTGAAAATCCCCCTAAGGCCTGGAGGATCACAGAAAGAGGTTTTGCCACCGGATGACGGCGTGAAATCGAGAGCACCCTAAAAAAGTGGACTTAGGCTCAGAACGAAAAATAAAAAAAGTTCCACAAAGAGGTAACTTAGCCTCTGAGTGTCCGATTTTCAAGCGGTTTGAAGCGGACTGTTGACCACACTCTCCTCCCTCTCCCGGAGGATGTATAGGGGTCTAGAGGCTCAAGGCATGTCCGCTGAAGGTGACCTATTCTCGGACACATTCTGTCACATCCTGGTGCCTGTGGAGGATGTAACCAGGGGTGTAGCTGATCAGGGCCAGTCCACTGAAGGTGCACTGTTCTCGGACACATGTTCCTCAAATCCTGGTCCTCCTGGAGGATATAGAGGGATCTAGAGGCTCATGGCATGTCCGCTGAAGGTGCAGTATTCTCGGACACCTTTGAGCAGGGTCCTACCCCTCTGGAGGTCTGAAAACTGTGGATTTTTTCTAAGACCATTTTGGTTAACCATGGGTAGGGTTTTGGTTAACCATGGGTACGAAAAAGTTGGGGGTGGTGGCGGAGGCTCCACAAAATACCCTCCCGACCGAAAACGGTCAGTCCGACGACCATGCACCTTTCTCGGACACCTTCTGAAAATCCCCCTAAGGCCTGGAGGATCACAGAAAGAGGTTTTGCCACCGGGTGACGGCGCGAAATCGAGAGCACCCTAAAAAAGTGGACTTAGGCTCAGAACGAAAAATAAAAAAAGTTCCACAAAGAGGTAACTTAGCCTCTGAGTGTCCGATTTTCAAGCGGTTTGAAGCGGACTGTTGACCACACTCTCCTCCCTCTCCCGGAGGATATATAGGGGTCTAGAGGCTCAAGGCATGTCCGCTGAAGGTGACCTATTCTCGGACACATTCTGTCACATCCTGGTGCCTGTGGAGGATGTAACCAGGGGTGTAGCTGATCAGGGCCAGTCCACTGAAGGTGCACTGTTCTCGGACACATGTTCCTCAAATCCTGGTCCTCCTGGAGGATATAGAGGGATCTAGAGGCTCATGGCATGTCCGCTGAAGGTGCAGTATTCTCGGACACCTTTGAGCAGGGTCCTACCCCTCTGGAGGTCTGAAAACTGTGGATTTTTTCTAAGACCATTTTGGTTAACCATGGGTAGGGTTTTGGTTAACCATGGGTACGAAAAAGTTGGGGGTGGTGGCGGAGGCTCCACAAAATACCCTCCCGACCGAAAACGGTCAGTCCGACGACCATGCACCTTTCTCGGACACCTTCTGAAAATCCCCCTAAGGCCTGGAGGATCACAGAAAGAGGTTTTGCCACCGGGTGACGGCGCGAAATCGAGAGCACCCTAAAAAAGTGGACTTAGGCTCAGAACGAAAAATAAAAAAAGTTCCACAAAGAGGTAACTCAGCCTCTGAGTGTCCGATTTTCAAGCGGTTTGAAGCGGACTGTTGACCACACTCTCCTCCCTCTCCCGGAGGATATATAGGGGTCTAGAGGCTCAAGGCATGTCCGCTGAAGGTGACCTATTCTCGGACACATTCTGTCACATCCTGGTGCCTGTGGAGGATGTAACCAGGGGTTTAGCTGCTCAGGGCCAGTCCGCTGAGGGTGCACTGTTCTCGGACACATGTTCCTCAAATCCTGGTCCTCCTGGAGGATATAGAGGGGTCTAGAGGCTCATGGCATGTCCGCTGAAGGTGCAGTATTCTCGGACACCTTTGAGCAGGGTCCTACCCCTCTGGAGGTCTGAAAACTGTGGATTTTTTCTAAGTCCATTTTGGTTAACCATGGGTAGGGTTTTGGTTAACCATGGGTACGAAAAAGTTGGGGGTGGTGGCGGAGGCTCCACAAAATACCCTCCCGACCGAAAACGGTCAGTCCGACGACCATGCACCTTTCTCGGACACCTTCTGAAAATCCCCCTAAGGCCTGGAGGATCACAGAAAGAGGTTTTGCCACCGGATGACGGCGTGAAATCGAGAGCACCCTAAAAAAGTGGACTTAGGCTCAGAACGAAAAATAAAAAAAGTTCCACAAAGAGGTAACTTAGCCTCTGAGTGTCCGATTTTCAAGCGGTTTGAAGCGGACTGTTGACCACACTCTCCTCCCTCTCCCGGAGGATATATAGGGGTCTAGAGGCTCAAGGCATGTCCGCTGAAGGTGACCTATTCTCGGACACATTCTGTCACATCCTGGTGCCTGTGGAGGATGTAACCAGGGGTGTAGCTGATCAGGGCCAGTCCACTGAAGGTGCACTGTTCTCGGACACATGTTCCTCAAATCCTGGTCCTCCTGGAGGATATAGAGGGATCTAGAGGCTCATGGCATGTCCGCTGAAGGTGCAGTATTCTCGGACACCTTTGAGCAGGGTCCTACCCCTCTGGAGGTCTGAAAACTGTGGATTTTTTCTAAGTCCATTTTGGTTAACCATGGGTAGGGTTTTGGTTAACCATGGGTACGAAAAAGTTGGGGGTGGTGGCGGAGGCTCCACAAAATACCCTCCCGACCGAAAACGGTCAGTCCGACGACCATGCACCTTTCTCGGACACCTTCTGAAAATCCCCCTAAGGCCTGGAGGATCACAGAAAGAGGTTTTGCCACCGGATGACGGCGTGAAATCGAGAGCACCCTAAAAAAGTGGACTTAGGCTCAGAACGAAAAATAAAAAAAGTTCCACAAAGAGGTAACTTAGCCTCTGAGTGTCCGATTTTCAAGCGGTTTGAAGCGGACTGTTGACCACACTCTCCTCCCTCTCCCGGAGGATATATAGGGGTCTAGAGGCTCAAGGCATGTCCGCTGAAGGTGACCTATTCTCGGACACATTCTGTCACATCCTGGTGCCTGTGGAGGATGTAACCAGGGGTGTAGCTGATCAGGGCCAGTCCACTGAAGGTGCACTGTTCTCGGACACATGTTCCTCAAATCCTGGTCCTCCTGGAGGATATAGAGGGATCTAGAGGCTCATGGCATGTCCGCTGAAGGTGCAGTATTCTCGGACACCTTTGAGCAGGGTCCTACCCCTCTGGAGGTCTGAAAACTGTGGATTTTTTCTAAGACCATTTTGGTTAACCATGGGTAGGGTTTTGGTTAACCATGGGTACGAAAAAGTTGGGGGTGGTGGCGGAGGCTCCACAAAATACCCTCCCGACCGAAAACGGTCAGTCCGACGACCATGCACCTTTCTCGGACACCTTCTGAAAATCCCCCTAAGGCCTGGAGGATCACAGAAAGAGGTTTTGCCACCGGGTGACGGCGCGAAATCGAGAGCACCCTAAAAAAGTGGACTTAGGCTCAGAACGAAAAATAAAAAAAGTTCCACAAAGAGGTAACTCAGCCTCTGAGTGTCCGATTTTCAAGCGGTTTGAAGCGGACTGTTGACCACACTCTCCTCCCTCTCCCGGAGGATATATAGGGGTCTAGAGGCTCAAGGCATGTCCGCTGAAGGTGACCTATTCTCGGACACATTCTGTCACATCCTGGTGCCTGTGGAGGATGTAACCAGGGGTTTAGCTGCTCAGGGCCAGTCCGCTGAGGGTGCACTGTTCTCGGACACATGTTCCTCAAATCCTGGTCCTCCTGGAGGATATAGAGGGGTCTAGAGGCTCATGGCATGTCCGCTGAAGGTGCAGTATTCTCGGACACCTTTGAGCAGGGTCCTACCCCTCTGGAGGTCTGAAAACTGTGGATTTTTTCTAAGTCCATTTTGGTTAACCATGGGTAGGGTTTTGGTTAACCATGGGTACGAAAAAGTTGGGGGTGGTGGCGGAGGCTCCACAAAATACCCTCCCGACCGAAAACGGTCAGTCCGACGACCATGCACCTTTCTCGGACACCTTCTGAAAATCCCCCTAAGGCCTGGAGGATCACAGAAAGAGGTTTTGCCACCGGATGACGGCGTGAAATCGAGAGTACCCTAAAAAAGTGGACTTAGGCTCAGAACGAAAAATAAAAAAAGTTCCACAAAGAGGTAACTTAGCCTCTGAGTGTCCGATTTTCAAGCGGTTTGAAGCGGACTGTTGACCACACTCTCCTCCCTCTCCCGGAGGATATATAGGGGTCTAGAGGCTCAAGGCATGTCCGCTGAAGGTGACCTATTCTCGGACACATTCTGTCACATCCTGGTGCCTGTGGAGGATGTAACCAGGGGTGTAGCTGATCAGGGCCAGTCCACTGAAGGTGCACTGTTCTCGGACACATGTTCCTCAAATCCTGGTCCTCCTGGAGGATATAGAGGGATCTAGAGGCTCATGGCATGTCCGCTGAAGGTGCAGTATTCTCGGACACCTTTGAGCAGGGTCCTACCCCTCTGGAGGTCTGAAAACTGTGGATTTTTTCTAAGACCATTTTGGTTAACCATGGGTAGGGTTTTGGTTAACCATGGGTACGAAAAAGTTGGGGGTGGTGGCGGAGGCTCCACAAAATACCCTCCCGACCGAAAACGGTCAGTCCGACGACCATGCACCTTTCTCGGACACCTTCTGAAAATCCCCCTAAGGCCTGGAGGATCACAGAAAGAGGTTTTGCCACCGGGTGACGGCGCGAAATCGAGAGCACCCTAAAAAAGTGGACTTAGGCTCAGAACGAAAAATAAAAAAAGTTCCACAAAGAGGTAACTCAGCCTCTGAGTGTCCGATTTTCAAGCGGTTTGAAGCGGACTGTTGACCACACTCTCCTCCCTCTCCCGGAGGATATATAGGGGTCTAGAGGCTCAAGGCATGTCCGCTGAAGGTGACCTATTCTCGGACACATTCTGTCACATCCTGGTGCCTGTGGAGGATGTAACCAGGGGTTTAGCTGCTCAGGGCCAGTCCGCTGAGGGTGCACTGTTCTCGGACACATGTTCCTCAAATCCTGGTCCTCCTGGAGGATATAGAGGGGTCTAGAGGCTCATGGCATGTCCGCTGAAGGTGCAGTATTCTCGGACACCTTTGAGCAGGGTCCTACCCCTCTGGAGGTCTGAAAACTGTGGATTTTTTCCAAGTCCATTTTGGTTAACCATGGGTAGGGTTTTGGTTAACCATGGGTACGAAAAAGTTGGGGGTGGTGGCGGAGGCTCCACGAAATACCCTCCCGACCGAAAACGGTCAGTCCTACGACCATGCACCTTTCTCGGACACCTTCTGAAAATCCCCCTATGGCCTGGAGGATCACAGAAAGAGGTTTTGCCACCGGATGACGGCGCGAAATCGAGAGCACCCTAAAAAAGTGGACTTAGGCTCAGAACGAAAAATAAAAAAAGTTCCACAAAGAGGTAACTCAGCCTCTGAGTGTCCGATTTTCAAGCGGTTTGAAGAGGACTGTTGACCACACTCTCCTCCCTCTCCCGGAGGATATATAGAGGTCTAGAGGCTCAAGGCATGTCCGCTGAAGGTGACCTATTCTCGGACACATTCTGTCACATCCTGGTGCCTGTGGAGGATGTAACCAGGGGTGTAGCTGCTCAGGGCCAGTTCGCTGAAGGTGCACTGTTCTCTGACACATGTTCCTCAAATCCTGGTCCTCCTGGAGGATATAGAGGGGTCTAGAGGCTCATGGCATGTCCGCTGAAGGTGCAGTATTCTCGGACACCTTTGAGCAGGGTCCTACCCCTCTGGAGGTCTGAAAACTGTGGATTTTTTCTAAGTCCATTTTGGTTAACCATGGATAGGGTTTTGGTTAACCATGGGTACGAAAAAGTTGGGGGTGGTGGCGGAGGCTCCACAAAATACCCTCCCGACCGAAAACGGTCAGTCCGACGACCATGCACCTTTCTCGGACACCTTCTGAAAATCCCCCTAAGGCCTGGAGGATCACAGAAAGAGGTTTTGCCACCGGATGACGGCGCGAAATCGAGAGCACCCTAAAAAAGTGGACTTAGGCTCAGAACGAAAAATAAAAAAAGTTCCACAAAGAGGTAACTCAGCCTCTGAGTGTCCGATTTTCAAGCGGTTTGAAGCGGACTGTTGACCACACTCTCCTCCCTCTCCCGGAGGATATATAGAGGTCTAGAGGCTCAAGGCATGTCCGCTGAAGGTGACCTATTCTCGGACACATTCTGTCACATCCTGGTGCCTGTGGAGGATGTAACCAGGGGTGTAGCTGCTCAGGGCCAGTTCGCTGAAGGTGCACTGTTCTCGGACACATGTTCCTCAAATCCTGGTCCTCCTGGAGGATATAGAGGGGTCTAGAGGCTCATGGCATGTCCGCTGAAGGTGCAGTATTCTCGGACACCTTTGAGCAGGGTCCTACCCCTCTGGAGGTCTGAAAACTGTGAATTTTTTCTAAGTCCATTTTGGTTAACCATGGGTAGGGTTTTGGTTAACCATGGGTACGAAAAAGTTGGGGGTGGTGGCGGAGGCTCCACAAAATACCCTCCCGACCGAAAACGGTCAGTCCGACGACCATGCACCTTTCTCGGACACCTTCTGAAAATCCCCCTAAGGCCTGGAGGATCACAGAAAGAGGTTTTGCCACCGGATGACGGCGTGAAATCGAGAGCACCCTAAAAAAGTGGACTTAGGCTCAGAACGAAAAATAAAAAAAGTTCCACAAAGAGGTAACTTAGCCTCTGAGTGTCCGATTTTCAAGCGGTTTGAAGCGGACTGTTGACCACACTCTCCTCCCTCTCCCGGAGGATATATAGGGGTCTAGAGGCTCAAGGCATGTCCGCTGAAGGTGACCTATTCTCGGACACATTCTGTCACATCCTGGTGCCTGTGGAGGATGTAACCAGGGGTTTAGCTGCTCAGGGCCAGTCCGCTGAGGGTGCACTGTTCTCGGACACATGTTCCTCAAATCCTGGTCCTCCTGGAGGATATAGAGGGGTCTAGAGGCTCATGGCATGTCCGCTGAAGGTGCAGTATTCTCGGACACCTTTGAGCAGGGTCCTACCCCTCTGGAGGTCTGAAAACTGTGGATTTTTTCTAAGTCCATTTTGGTTAACCATGGGTAGGGTTTTGGTTAACCATGGGTACGAAAAAGTTGGGGGTGGTGGCGGAGGCTCCACAAAATACCCTCCCGACCGAAAACGGTCAGTCCGACGACCATGCACCTTTCTCGGACACCTTCTGAAAATCCCCCTAAGGCCTGGAGGATCACAGAAAGAGGTTTTGCCACCGGATGACGGCGTGAAATCGAGAGCACCCTAAAAAAGTGGACTTAGGCTCAGAACGAAAAATAAAAAAAGTTCCACAAAGAGGTAACTTAGCCTCTGAGTGTCCGATTTTCAAGCGGTTTGAAGCGGACTGTTGACCACACTCTCCTCCCTCTCCCGGAGGATATATAGGGGTCTAGAGGCTCAAGGCATGTCCGCTGAAGGTGACCTATTCTCGGACACATTCTGTCACATCCTGGTGCCTGTGGAGGATGTAACCAGGGGTGTAGCTGATCAGGGCCAGTCCACTGAAGGTGCACTGTTCTCGGACACATGTTCCTCAAATCCTGGTCCTCCTGGAGGATATAGAGGGATCTAGAGGCTCATGGCATGTCCGCTGAAGGTGCAGTATTCTCGGACACCTTTGAGCAGGGTCCTACCCCTCTGGAGGTCTGAAAACTGTGGATTTTTTCTAAGACCATTTTGGTTAACCATGGGTAGGGTTTTGGTTAACCATGGGTACGAAAAAGTTGGGGGTGGTGGCGGAGGCTCCACAAAATACCCTCCCGACCGAAAACGGTCAGTCCGACGACCATGCACCTTTCTCGGACACCTTCTGAAAATCCCCCTAAGGCCTGGAGGATCACAGAAAGAGGTTTTGCCACCGGGTGACGGCGCGAAATCGAGAGCACCCTAAAAAAGTGGACTTAGGCTCAGAACGAAAAATAAAAAAAGTTCCACAAAGAGGTAACTCAGCCTCTGAGTGTCCGATTTTCAAGCGGTTTGAAGCGGACTGTTGACCACACTCTCCTCCCTCTCCCGGAGGATATATAGGGGTCTAGAGGCTCAAGGCATGTCCGCTGAAGGTGACCTATTCTCGGACACATTCTGTCACATCCTGGTGCCTGTGGAGGATGTAACCAGGGGTTTAGCTGCTCAGGGCCAGTCCGCTGAGGGTGCACTGTTCTCGGACACATGTTCCTCAAATCCTGGTCCTCCTGGAGGATATAGAGGGGTCTAGAGGCTCATGGCATGTCCGCTGAAGGTGCAGTATTCTCGGACACCTTTGAGCAGGGTCCTACCCCTCTGGAGGTCTGAAAACTGTGGATTTTTTCTAAGTCCATTTTGGTTAACCATGGGTAGGGTTTTGGTTAACCATGGGTACGAAAAAGTTGGGGGTGGTGGCGGAGGCTCCACGAAATACCCTCCCGACCGAAAACGGTCAGTCCTACGACCATGCACCTTTCTCGGACACCTTCTGAAAATCCCCCTATGGCCTGGAGGATCACAGAAAGAGGTTTTGCCACCGGATGACGGCGCGAAATCGAGAGCACCCTAAAAAAGTGGACTTAAATAAAAAAAGTTCCACGAGAGGTAACTCAGCCTCTGAGTGTCCGATTTTCAAGCGGTTTGAAGCGGACTGTTGACCACACTCTCCTCCCTCTCCTCTCCTATACCTTCTGACCGATTGGAAACCGTGACCCGCCAGGGGAGGCACCCTGTCTCACAGGTCCCACCTCCCCGCCACCGCGGTCAGCCTCCAGGCCGGGGACGCCGAGGGCTCTACGGATCTCTCTGTCACCGCGCCGAACCCCTCTCTAGCGAGACTCAGACGCCCCGTCTACCCGAGCCGTCCGAAGCAGGTGGCCGCGGCGGGAAAGGCGATGTTGGCTCCGGCTACTCACTGCCCCAACCCCCCGGTCTGCCTTGAAACGCTATCTCCAAGTCCTCCCGGTACCCTCTCGCTCAGAGTTGGTCCACACCTCTCTGCATGCACAACACTCCCACGGGGGTGGCGGCTTCCCTTCGGGGAGGTCACCGCTCTGCACCGGTTGTCTGCAGCTACCTGGTTGATCCTGCCAGTAACATATGCTTGTCTCAAAGATTAAGCCATGCAGGTCTAAGTGCACACGGCGTGACATTGAAACTGCGAATGGCTCATTAAATCAGTTATGGTTCCTTTGATCGCTCCCACCCGTACTTGGATAACTGTGGCAATTCCAGAGCTAATACATGCAAACGAGCGCTGACTGGTGTAAGGATGAAATGGCTCTTTGAAGTGGAAAATCACAGATGGCATTATTCTTCTGTTAATTAAGTCATTTGGTGGGACTGGGGGTTGTTTTATGGTGCCCTGTTGTGTTGGTGTTGTGTTGATCTTCCCAGCCCCCTGCAGAGACTCTTATCTCAGATCTCTGTTCCTGTTGGTCAAAACTAGGAACAGGACAATGAGGATGAGAGGGTCAAACTTAATGTGATATTAGAAAGTGATTTCTGCATGATGTTTGGACTCATTTTAATGGTCTCAATCTGAGTGGGAAAATGGTCTCAGTTCTACAGCTGTATATATTAAGGAAAACATAGGTAACAGAGACTTGATCCTTTTGGCCTCTGTGAGAGGGCGAAGATGCCCCTGAATAGAGGGGGAGGGAATTCCCTCCATTTGGTTGTTAATGTGTGAATCTCATCTTGAGAAACATCCTGTTAAGGGGGGTTATCATTAGGTTTAGATGCAGGACGAAAATGGGTATTTAAGGGTAAGACAGACAAAGCTCTTGGAGTCTTCTGTCTTCAGATCTCCCTCACACACGTGTGAGTATAGTCATTTCGCAGCAGCTAGGTATGTTCATGTTCTTTAAGTGTTTTTATGTTTCGTGTAGTATTTTAGACTAAGTATTCTTTAGGTTAGCTTTAGTTCTTCATTTTCATACTTGATTGGATGTACTGTAATTAAGTAACTTGTGCTTGTTATAATAAATTATTATATACTGACCCACTTTGCCCTCTTAAGAAATTCTTAATCAGAGAAGTACTCTCAGGTACGGTGTTTCCGCAGAAGTCGAACTAGAGGTGGCTCCAGACCCACAGTGGCCGTAAGCGTAAACCTGCGAGGCAACTGGCTATCCTCACCTGGGCTAGACATGTTCTACTGAACTGTTAGTGGTATTATATAGTGAGGGTTTACCGAACAGCATCTGCTCTAGATTGAATGGTTATACGGGATCGTACTTCAGTCAGGCACCCGTCCCTGGACCAGGTCAACTATCAAGCTGTAAGGTCCCGTAGCAGCAGTATAGGACCTCTGAGTTAGTTACCCAGAATAGTTACAGCCTGTGCCGTGGGTATGTCAATCAGCTGTGGCATTATCCTAAGCGACATTAGTCCGAGACAAAACCGATTATTAAAAAGTAAGGGAGGTTTTCATATTACAGACGATAGGTATACAATGAAATGAGTTGGAGATCAGCCTACCAAACCCGGTATTTATATGCATTCGAAATACGGAGCTAAGACTGAGCTCCTCAAAGAGTGGGGTCAGACTAGAAATGGAGTCAGATAAAGAGGTATTAAAAAGAGAGATGTTTTAATAAACTGTTACGTTTTCAGCAAATCAAAGCGAGAGAAGAATTCACTCGAAGCCTTCCAGACGGCCCGGTCCCTTTTTGGTTCGGAAAAAGTACCGTCTTTTACACTGGCTCCCCTCACGGGGGGCTGCGGATGCGTGCATTTATCAGATCCAAAAACCCATCCGGGGGCTTTCGGTCCCCGTTCCGCTTTGGTGACTCTAGATAACCTCGGGCAGATCGCGCGCCCTCGGCGGCGGCGACGTGTCTTTCGAATGTCTGCCCTATCAACTTTCGATGGTACTTTCGGCGCCTACCATGGTGACCACGGGTAACGGGGAATCAGGGTTCGATTCCGGAGAGGGAGCCTGAGAAACGGCTACCACATCCAAGGAAGGCAGCAGGCGCGCAAATTACCCATTACCGACACGGTGAGGTAGTGACGAAAAATAACAATACAGGTCTCTTTCGAGGCCCTGTAATTGGAATGAGCGTATCCTAAACCCATGGGTGAGGACCCATTGGAGGGCAAGTCTGGTGCCAGCAGCCACGGTAATTCCAGCTCCAATAGCGTATTTTAAAGTTGCTGCAGTTAAAAAGCTCGTAGTTGGATGTCGGGAGTGGGCTGGCGGTCCGCCGCGAGGCGTGCTACCGTCTGTCCCGTACCCCTGTCTCCCGGCGCTCCCCGGATGCCCTTAACTGGGTGTCCGACGGGGCCCGGAGCGTTTACTTTGAAAAAATTAGAGTGTTCAAAGCAGGCCGCAGCATGCCTGAATACCGCAGCTAGGAATAATGGAATAGGACTCCGGTTCTATTTTGTGGGTTTTCGGAACCAGGGCCATGATTAAGAGGGACGGCCGGGGGCATTCGTATTGCGCCGCTAGAGGTGAAATTCTTGGACCGGCGCAAGACGGACGAAAGCGAAAGCATTTGCCAAGAATGTTTTCATTAATCAAGAACGAAAGTCGGAGGTTCGAAGACGATCAGATACCGTCGTAGTTCCGACCGTAAACGATGCCGACCCGCGACCCGGCGGCGTTATTCCCATGACCCGCCGGGCAGCGTGCGGGAAACCACGAGTCTTTGGGTTCCGGGGGGAGTATGGTTGCAAAGCTGAAACTTAAAGGAATTGACGGAAGGGCACCACCAGGAGTGGAGCCTGCGGCTTAATTTGACTCAACACGGGACACCTCACCCGGCCCGGACACGGAAAGGATTGACAGATTGATAGCTCTTTCTCGATTCTGTGGGTGGTGGTCCATGGCCGTTCTTAGTTGGTGGAGCGATTTGTCTGGTTAATTCCGATAACGAACGAGACTCCTCCATGCTAAATAGTTACGCGGCCCCTCGTGGTCGGCGTTTCAACTTCTTAGAGGGACAAGTGGCGTTTAGCCACGCAAGATGGAGCAATAACAGGTCTGTGATGCCCTTAGATGTCCGGGGCTGCACGCGCGCCACAATGGGTGGATCAGCGTGTGTCTACTCTGCGCCGACAGGCGCGGGTAACCCGCTGAACCCCACTCGTGATTGGGACTGGGGATTGAAACTATTTCCCATCAACGAGGAATTCCCAGTAAGCGCGGGTCATAAGCTCGCGTTGATTAAGTCCCTGCCCTTTGTACACACCGCCCGTCGCTACTACGTCGAAGTAAAAGTCGTAACAAGGTTTCCGTAGGTGAACCTGCGGAAGGATCATTAACGGTATGCGCACGATGTGAGGCGTCTCGCACTCGGGCTGCCACAAACTTCCAAGCCGAGGGTGCGTGGGCGCAGTGAGGCGCGGAGGGACTTCGGTTCCTGCCAGACCCGCTGAACCTGCCACTCTCTGTGCTTTGTTTTTTTCTCCTCCCTCGGGGGGAGAAATCAACGCATCCGGGAAACACTCTGAGCTCCACAGACTCCGGTCTGTGTGAGCAGACCGAGTACCAACTCCGTCGCGGCGGGTTCGCTCGTCTGCGGCGGGCGGCTTAAAGTTCCCCGAGCAGGCTCACACCTGCCGGGGCGCTCGGTCACCCCTTAACCCCTCAAACCCTTTTGTCTTCCGGTTTTGGGCCAAAACACAAAATCAAATAAGAGTACAACTCTTAGCGGTGGATCACTCGGCTCGTGCGTCGATGAAGAACGCAGCTAGCTGCGAGAATTAATTTGAATTGCAGGACACATTGATCATCGACACTTCGAACGCACATGCGGCCCCGGGTCCATCCCGGGGCTACGCCTGTCTGAGGGTCGCTTTCCCATCAATCGGAACTCACTCTCCTCCTCGGGGGAGAGAGTCTTCCGCGGCTGGGGCTTCGTGTCGGTCAGCTCCCCCCGCGTCTACGAACGCGGCTGCCGGTGGATTCATTCATCTGGCTGCCCGTGTGAGTGGCGTGGGGCGCTGTCCGGCCTGGAGTCAGTATGCGGCGCCCGCTGTTCGACGGACGACAGAGCCCCAGAACAACACAGAGCCTGGCAAGGAAATCTGAGCGGAGTGAGTCGGTCGGGGTGGGGAGCTTGCTCCTCACTCTGGCCTTCTCACTTCGCTTTTTTTTTCGCCTCCGCCTCACGGCAACTATCTGCCTACGACTTCAGATCAGACGAGACAACCCGCTGAATTTAAGCATATTACTAAGCGGAGGAAAAGAAACTAGTATTCTAAAGTAATTCCCCTAGTAGCGGCGAGCGAAGAGGGAAGAGCCCAGCGCTGAATCCTCGTCCTCTCCGGGCGCGGGAATTGTAGCGTACGGAAGAGCGCGTTCTCCCGGTGCGGTGCCGGAATGGGTTGGCCCCGAGATAGGGGCCCGTGCCCTGGAAAGCGCCGCGGTTCCGGCGGCGTCCAGTGAACTCTCGCTGGCCCTTGAAAATCCGAGGGAGAAGGTGTAAATCTCGCGCCGGGCCGTACCCATATCCGCAGCAGCAGGTCTCCAAGGTGAACAGGTGGGTAAGGGAAGTAGCCCTTTTTGGCCCAACTTTAACATGGTCAGGTATTGCAAATGTCCCCGATGCTCCCCAAAAGGAAGTGCGGTGCCCAATCGGGAACATGATGACTCAATAGGGAACAACCGTACCGAGCCCAAAAGTCCACCGAGGGGACTCATTGAGCCATTGGACATTAGGAACACGAAAGGCCATAGAGACACCAAAGACCCCAAAAAAGACACCACAGGCCCCAAAAATCCTCCGAAAGGCCTTTCAGAGCCACGGTACAAAGGGGAACACCGCTTTTTTTTGCCCATATGTCCCAGACCACCTTCAGAGCCACGGGACAAAAGGGAACATCCTTTTTAACCCCAAATGTCCCAGACCACCTTCAGAGCCGTGGGACATAAGGGAACACCCTTTTTCACCCCAAATGTCCCAGACCACTTTCAGAGCCACGGGACATAAGGGAACATTCTTTTTAACCCCAAATGTCCCAGACCACTTTCAGAGCCCCGGGACATAAGGGAACATCCTTTTTAAGCCCAAATGTCCCAGACCAACTTCAGAGCCACGGGACATAAGGGAACACCGCTTTATATGAACAAATGTACCAGACCACATTCAAAGCCACGGGACACAAGGGTACACCGCTTTTTATGCCTTCATGTCCCAGACCACCTTCAGAGCCACGGGACATAAGGGAACAATGCTTTTTATGCCTTAATGTCCCAGACCACCTTCAGAGCCACGGGACATAAGGGAACAATGCTTTTCATGCCCAAATACCACAAAATAAACCTTAAGAGAGTCACTGTTACTTTACCTTAAGAGAGTCACTGTTACTGTTACCAAAGTGCCTCAAATGTCCCAAGCATTTCTCATAAGCTTGTAAAGGTGAAAAAGGAGTAATTATGACTCTCTTATGGTGGATAATGGAATAATGGAATAATGACTCTCAGAAAACCAGTGAGAAGGTGAAAAATTAGTAATAATGAGTTTTAAGATGGAGCGCTTCTGCCATCCTGTGGTGATAAAAGTGATTGCAGTTTGAGATGTGTTCCCAATTGTCCTAACCCAAATCCCCTACCCAAATTTCCCAAAAGCCCCCCAAATGTCCCAAACATTTCTCATAAGCTTTTACCTCTCCACCCTTGGAAATTAGATTTTTGATTTAAGGTTTTTTCATGAGGCAATATCCGATTGCCTCGATATCGGACTATGTCGCATAGCGCCTAAGGTCGGACTAGCCTGCGTTGGTTTCGTTTTGGCCACAGGTTCCCTGACGGAGTTAGCCATAGGAAGGTTCCTGCGTCTCGCCGTTCGAACCGGTGTTCCCTGGACAAAAGACGCAACGTCCCTGCATATATGGAAGAGACTAGTAGTTACTTTACCTTAAGAGAGTCACTGTTACTTTCCTTGGTTTTTATTCTTCTCAAATGTCAGTTATGTTCTCAAATGTCCCAAAAAGTTGGGGGTGGTGGCGAGGGCTCCATGACCCTTCCAAGCCAAAACAGTCAGCCCGACGACCATGCACCATTCTCGGGCACCCATATGTCCCAAGAGTGACTCAAATGTCCCATGGTCCCAGGTTGTACCTTTCCCTTCCCTCGGTCCAGCAATAACGTACAAGGTTGAACATGGTCTCGTTGGAAAGGAAATGATTGAATTAGGGTAGCGGCATAAGAATTGTGACCGCTCTACCCTCCATTCTAGATTTATGAGTCCATAAAATGTGACCTCTGGCATTAAAGTATCTCTGCAAGGCAAGGACGCACAAACTACATTAGGCACAAACAACATTAGGCTCGTTGGAAAGGCCATGGTCACTTTAGTGGGGGTACATAGTGGTTGCATCCCTGTGTGACCCTCATGGCCAAAGTAATATATGAAAAACCTTAGAACCCTTCAGGCCAAAAAGTTTAAATCATTGTATCTCTTTGCTCGAAGCACATAGCATCTTTAGGGTGGGTTCATTCGAAAGCCCATCCCTCAATTAAGGGGAGGGGTGGGGTTTCAGGTTCATCAATACTTTCATTCATCAAAAATTTAGGTTTTGTATTTATAGTTCTCAAATGTCATTTATGTTCCCAAACGTCCTAACCCAAATGTCACGAAAGTGCCTCAAATGTCAATTATGTTCCCAATTGTCCTAACCCAACTGTCCCTAGGGTACCGGTACATGTACAAGTACATTATTGACAATACCGTACTGACTCGAGTACCTTATTGCTTTAATAACATGGTTGCCAGCAACATTATACATATTAAGTACAACTAAATTATAAATAGTAAGCTGCCTTTCAGCACAAAAAAGTTTTAGCCTCCAAATAATAAATTATTGAATGTGGAGGAGGATCCAGTGTGGGTGATTCGTAGGGAATATAGAATTACTTGTGTTCATAGAGAGTCAGGCTTATTCTGATACAAGGGGAGCTATTCAGTAACCTGGGAATCGAAGCGGGTATCGAACCGGTGGCTTTCAGGTGATATTGTATATCTTGCACTTAACGGGTTTTGAACCGGTGCTTCTCACGTTCATAGTGCTGTGCCCTACCCGCTATGCTACCGTGATGGTACAGGTTCCAAGCATTTCTCACAACATTTTCGTCCCCCTATTCCCTTGGAATTTTTTGCGACAAAGATTTTTGATTTAAGCTTTTTTCATGAGGCAATGTCCGATTGTCTCGAGATCGGACTATGTCGCAAAGCAGGCAAGGCTTGTTCCCAAACGTCCTAACCCAAATGTCCCGAAAGTGCCTCAAATGTTAGTTATGTTCCCAATTGTCCTAACCCAACTGTCTCTACCCAAATGTCCCAATGGGGATCGAACCGGCAACCCTCCGGTTACCAGCCCTAAACCCTAACCAGTAGGCCACGGCTGCCCCACAGAAAGAACTCCCAACCCGGCCGGTTAAACCAGCAAAATATAAACCTTAAGAGATTCACTGTTACTTTACCTTAAGAGAGTCACTGTTACTGTGGTTTTTATTCTTCTCAAATGTCAGTTATGTTCTCAATTGTCCCAAAAAGTTGGGGGTAGTGGCGCGAGCTCCATGGTAGACCCCCCCGAGCCAAAATAGTCAGTCCGACGAACATGCACTATTCTCGGAAACCCCAATGTCCCAAAAGTGCCTCAGATGTCAGTTATGTTCCCAATTGTCCCTACCCAAACGTCCCTTTTTAACCATATAAAAACCAGCAAAAAGCTGAAAAATTAGTAATTTTCTCATTTTTCCTTCTGGTCAGGGATCGAACCGGACACCCTCCGGTTACCAGCCCCAGCTGCCGACTACACGACCGGCTAATTTTTTTTGGACCTGAAAAGATTCTGAAAAGATTTGGCCAATCACGTTCACACCAGTTTGCAGAGTTGAGAACAATTGACCAATCACGGCAGAAATCCTGCAGAGCAACGTCAGGAGAAATGCTGGAGGGGCGAGCATTTCTCTACGTGCAGGTAATTCAAAGAGTGAAGTTAAACTACGGGCAATCAACCGAGGCAGATTATCTTGACCTGCTGAGTATTAACACATTTAACACACTGCTGTTAGATACTGAACCAATTTAACCTCTAATGTTTAGCTAGCTTTCAACCTTACAAACACTCTTGGTTATCCGACTGGAATTTCGCTATAAACACTCTGTTATCGGACTGGAATTTCGTTAGTTCTCATCAGCGTTTCCATTGCTAATGTTAATTGTTAGTGTTGTATGATATAACTTAAGTTATAATTCATTTCACCCGTTGTTTTATGTTGTCGTATCCATGTATTTAGCCATCTACCTACTTTAAAAACACTACCTTATGACTGGAAGTTCGCTATATTATGGGGGCTTATGAGGGCTATGAATGAGAATGAGAATGTTTGGACTGTGAATCAGTATTTTCTTCATGATCGTTTAAATTCAGATGTATAAAATAATGTATTGGGAGGTAGTCATATGAATACAGGCTCTTTTACAAATGTTTAGGTTTCTACAATCACTGTTGTTTTATGTTGTCGTATCGATGTATTTAGCCATATAGCTAAGTTACAAACACTCCCTTATCTTACTGGAAGTAAGCTATGTTAAGGAGGCTTTTAGCTACGAGTGCTATGAATGAATGAGAATGTTTGGACTGTGAATCAGTATTTTCTACACGATCGTTTAAATTCAGATGTACAAACGAATTTATTGGGAGGTAGTCATATGAATACAGTCTCTTTTACACATGTTTAGGTAGCTACTCTCACTGTTGATGTCATGGAATTTCACTCGTTCTCATCAGCAAATCCTTTGCTTATGTTATCTGTTAGTAATATGTAGTGTGGTTAATTCATGAGCTGTGTTTCAAACATGGACAAAGTATAGCCTATGTGGCTTTTGCCACCACTGTGTTTTTCATAGGGTTATTCATATAACAAGGTAGATGGTCTGCTCTTCATGTTCCTGCATTTATGCTATTGTCATGCATTAAAAACAATGTGCATGCATATGTCACCAAAGGCAACATCTTTAAAGTCACACGAGGAGATGGCAGACACAGAGTGGATTGTCATTGGCAGGAAGGTAACACACCTACCAAGTTTATTTGGAGTTGCTGTTGCCTCCTGCCTCTTTAGTTCATATCAAGGGAACTAATTGAATGTGTGTGTGTCTGTGTTTACAGGTGTCAAACCCCCGTATCGGGGTGGAGTCGTTGCTGCTGACAGTCTCTGTAAAGCATCAGCCCAGCAGAAGGCAGGGAGAGCCAGAGGCTGTCCGGGAAGTGCTTCAGACTCTAGACAGAGAAGGCCTACAAGACATAGATGCAGGTATAACATGCACACACGCTCAGACACACGCATGCACATATACAGGCCAGGATGCACAGACACACACAAGCGGGCACGCACAGACATATGCAGGTGGGAAGACACGCACGCACAAACAGATGCGCACAGGCACCGAGCACACGCAGATACACACCCACACCCAGGTGTACGCATTCAGGCAGGCTTGCAGGCCCGCCGCGCAGACACAGGCAGGCACGCCGCGTAGGCACAGGCAGGAGAGCCACACAGACACAGGCAGGCAGACACGCACGCTGCGCAGTCACAGGCAGGCAGGCACATGCAGGCCAGGACGCACAGACACCCACCACCGGGCATGCACAGACAGATGCAGGTAGGCAGACACGCACGCACAAACAGACGCACACAGGCACCGAACACACACAGATACACACCCAGGTGTATGCATGCAGGCAGGCTTGCAGGCACGCCGCGCAGGCACAGGCAGGCACGCCACGCAGGCACGCCGCGGAGGTAAAGGCAGGAGAGCCACGCAGACACAGGCAGGCACGCCGTGGAGGTAAAGGCAGGAGAGCCACGCAGACACAAGCAGGCACCCACGCATGCCGCACAGTCACAGGAAGACAGGCACATGCAGGAACGACACACAGACGCACACAAGCACAGAGGCAGGTACACACGCACACCTCAACTCTCTACACAAAGACAGATATGCAGGTAGAACACATGCACACACACACACTCACACACTGCTCAACACTCTCCAGCTGCCAGGCAAAAGGGAGGTTCTTACTTCCACCACACTGGTCATTTGGTTTGTCACTGGTTCTCCCAACTGAATGGCATGTGGGCTGCTCTAAGTGTTTGTTTGTTTGTATTGTGTCCCTTTGTAGTTGGAAATTCCTCGTGGGGGGAGAGCTGCGCATCATCGTAGTGCTATTGGGGAGCGTTCCTGGTGGACGGGTCAGCGCAGATCCATCTCCATGCTTGAAAGTGACAAAGCGGGTCCCTGCCACACTGGCCGGTAGCAACTTGCTGTGTGGATTGTATACTGGATTTGGCTAACTCCTCTTTGGTGTGGGACACTATTGCTGTGTTTTTTTTTCTGTGGATTTTATATGTGGGGCGTGGTTTTAGTATTGCAAACTGATAATACCTTTTGGGGGGAAGGCGGTATCATGCTTTTGTGTGGACATTGTGTGGATGCTTTTATGTTATACATGGTTGGCTATTAGTGGTGTTTATGCCTATCGCCTAGTGGGGTTCTATGTACGGTGGCTCTGTGCCTACAGTCTTGTATCCAGTCTCCTTGTGGCAAATACACATTTGTATAACCATTTCTGATTCTGAGTGTTGTCTGTGACCTGAGTGTTGCTGTACAAGGGGGTTTTTCAATGACAATGTGTGTTACAACAGCACACAGATTACAATAATAACAGGTATGATAATAATAATAATGATGATGATGAAAAATAATATACAGGGATGATGCCAAGGACAACATTAATAAAAGTAACATTGCATGTTATTAACTAGTCAATAAAAATGATATACACTGAATTATGGAAAGATCTGCATGTGATGATCCCTTGGCAGTGGACATTCTGGTTCTTCAGGTACAGGTATGTGTTAGGTTAGCGGGATCGGGATGCGAACCCAGGTCGCTGGCGTGGTAACCAGTGACTAACCCAGTAGGCTAGTGAGGACCCAGATAGAGATAAACTCAAAACTTTGGTTTATTAGTTTTTCGTCAAACAGTCAATAATAAGAAGGGAAGACGTCGACAGCAAAAATGAGAAGTGGAATACAAAGCACAGAAGATCTCCAACAGGGAATAATCCAAACGCAAAAGTAGTTTCCAAAAGGTAGTAATCCAATGCACAAAAGAACAGTCAGAATGGCAAAAAAAGGCCTAACAAAGGAAGCTAACGAAAATGTAGCTCTAGCTCACCCACGGGAGAAAAAGAATAAAGAGTTCCAGAGACCGCTGTTAGAGAGACAGCGAAACGTGGCGAGAACCACGCAAAACCCTGCACAGGAGAATTCTCACTTGGGAGTAGTGTTCACACGGGACAGGAGTGTCTGGGCAAACGTCGCGATGACATGACAAGCTAATACAGGGTTTTTATACTCTAGCTACAAGGGTAATTGATTGATAACAATAATATAAATCAGGTGTGGCACAGGAGGACAAAGGAAAATAATAAAACAAGTTTTTAGGCCACTAGATGTCGCCAATGACAAAAGCCGTGACGACAGAAGTTCAAAGTCATGAAAGTATGTGGGAGAAGAAATAAATAATTATTACACATAAAGAACACAAATGTATTTGTATGAGACAATTGTTTAAATTTAGATAGAAATATAGTGGGGTTGTTGAGTTATGTGTTCTCATTAATAGTTTTTTATGTTGCTGATTTGTGTCCTATTGTGTCAATTATACTAATTTTATGTGTTCTGTAAGTTATGGGAAATGCACTTATGGAGCTCTTAATTTGATATAAATATCCGCGGAGAGGATGTGAAAAAAACGGAACTCATAATTCCCAAATCGTAGGTTCGTATCCCATCTGCAGACAAAACCAGTTGTGGGTCCAAATATTGTTAAAGCAGTTAGAAATGCATTTCTCAGATAGGTATGGATGCAGAAACACCCACATTTTCTTCCTCCTTCCTCCTCTCTTCTTTTCTCCTCTCTTTTCTCCCTTTTTCCCTCTTCCCCCTCTTTTTTTGAACCCTAACCAGTAGGCCACGGTTGCCTCTGACAGAAAAGGAGGAGAAATCTGTCATCTCTTCCTGTGCTACCACTGCAGCTCTCATAGCACTAGGAATTCAGCCATTTACATCAGCACTCAGCTTGCATTTACACCTAAAGACAACACACACACACACACAGGCACACAGACACACACACAGGCACACAGACACACAGACACACACACAGGCACACAGACACACACACACAACTCTCTCTCTTTCACACACACACCGAGAAAGTTTCAAGGCACCCTCAAATTCCTCAAATTCCTCTGTTGACTGTTTCAAGAGTCCCCCTGAAGCAAAGCCTGAACCCGCCTCTCAGAATCTCTCCCCAGTATATAAGCCTGACCTACTCTGTCGCCATTTTGTGGGAGAAAGAGCTGGAGAGTGGAGCAGCAAGATTCTTAAAGACAAATTTCAGAGACATTTCTTTCAAGATTGCAGTGAGTTTTCAAGACGGTGAGTGTTCTGTTATTACAAGTATGTTTAGCTATTGAGTTGTAACTATTAGTTAGATGGTTAGTGGCTGGAAAAGCTGTGTGGCAGTCAGCCAGGGGGGAGGTGGGAGGGGAGCTGTGTGTGTGTGTGTTTGTGTGTGTGTGTGTGTGTGTGTGTGTGTGTGTGTGTGTGTGTGTGTGTGTGTGTGTGTGTGTGTGTGTGTGTGTGTGTGTGTGTGTGTGTGTGTGTGTGTGTGTGTGTGTGTGTGTGTCATATTATCTAAGATTTTTACCATTACCAGAATGTTTTTTGTGTTGTTTAGATATGACTCTGCGAGTGTGCTGCGAGTCCTGCAAAATCCTTCTAAAACAAAGAAAATCTCTTCAGGACAAACTGGAAAGTTCCAGGAGGGAATTGGAGTTGGTAAGGCAGCATCTCCGGGTCCTCAGACGCCGGGCCCTCAACAGAAACCGGGTCCTACCCAGAAGAATGCGCGTAGTGGAGGAGGCAGGTTCCAGCTGCAGTTAACCCCCAAATCCCTAATGTGCACGCGCACACACACACACACACACACACACACACATACACACAGACACAGACACAGACACACATAGACACACACACACACACACACACACACACACACACACAACGTTCGCCGTGTGTGGTTATGTTTGGAATTGTTTGTGTTTGTTTGTGTGTTGTATTTGCTATTTTTTAATATATCTAAATATAGTGGGGTTGTTGAGTTATGTGTTCTCATTAATAGTTTTTTATGTTGCTGATTTGTGTCCTATTGTGTCAATTATACTAATTTTATGTGTTCTGTAAGTTATGGGAAATGCACTTATGGAGCTCTTAATTTGATATAAATATCCGCGGAGAGGATGTGAAAAAAACGGAACTCATAATTCCCAAATCGTAGGTTCGTATCCCATCTGCAGACAAAACCAGTTGTGGGTCCAAATATTGTTAAAGCAGTTAGAAATGCATTTCTCAGATAGGTATGGATGCAGAAACACCCACATTTTCTTCCTCCTTCCTCCTCTCTTCTTTTCTCCTCTCTTTTCTCCCTTTTTCCCTCTTCCCCCTCTTTTTTTGAACCCTAACCAGTAGGCCACGGTTGCCTCTGACAGAAAAGGAGGAGAAATCTGTCATCTCTTCCTGTGCTACCACTGCAGCTCTCATAGCACTAGGAATTCAGCCATTTACATCAGCACTCAGCTTGCATTTACACCTAAAGACAACACACACACACACACAGGCACACAGACACACACACAGGCACACAGACACACAGACACACACACAGGCACACAGACACACACACACAACTCTCTCTCTTTCACACACACACCGAGAAAGTTTCAAGGCACCCTCAAATTCCTCAAATTCCTCTGTTGACTGTTTCAAGAGTCCCCCTGAAGCAAAGCCTGAACCCGCCTCTCAGAATCTCTCCCCAGTATATAAGCCTGACCTACTCTGTCGCCATTTTGTGGGAGAAAGAGCTGGAGAGTGGAGCAGCAAGATTCTTAAAGACAAATTTCAGAGACATTTCTTTCAAGATTGCAGTGAGTTTTCAAGACGGTGAGTGTTCTGTTATTACAAGTATGTTTAGCTATTGAGTTGTAACTATTAGTTAGATGGTTAGTGGCTGGAAAAGCTGTGTGGCAGTCAGCCAGGGGGGAGGTGGGAGGGGAGCTGTGTGTGTGTGTGTTTGTGTGTGTGTGTGTGTGTGTGTGTGTGTGTGTGTGTGTGTGTGTGTGTGTGTGTGTGTGTGTGTGTGTGTGTGTGTGTGTGTGTGTGTGTGTGTGTGTGTCATATTATCTAAGATTTTTACCATTACCAGAATGTTTTTTGTGTTGTTTAGATATGACTCTGCGAGTGTGCTGCGAGTCCTGCAAAATCCTTCTAAAACAAAGAAAATCTCTTCAGGACAAACTGGAAAGTTCCAGGAGGGAATTGGAGTTGGTAAGGCAGCATCTCCGGGTCCTCAGACGCCGGGCCCTCAACAGAAACCGGGTCCTACCCAGAAGAATGCGCGTAGTGGAGGAGGCAGGTTCCAGCTGCAGTTAACCCCCAAATCCCTAATGTGCACGCGCACACACACACACACACACACACACACACATACACACAGACACAGACACAGACACACATAGACACACACACACACACACACACACACACACACACACACACACACACACACACAACGTTCGCCGTGTGTGGTTATGTTTGGAATTGTTTGTGTTTGTTTGTGTGTTGTATTTGCTATTTTTTAATATATCTAAATAAAACAAAGTTTGAAGGTATTTTTCTGTGTTTGAATCTTAATTTTGCTGAGGGTCACACACCAGCAGCGATGACTGCTCTGTGTCTTGTTTTAAGTCACAGAGAGCCCACATGGCTAACTTATGTACCAGAGTAGGCCCCATATGCCTGCCGTCTATTAAAGGTCACTGAGGGTCAAACACACAAAGGGAGAGCACCAGTATGGACTTAGGCAAAAAAACTGAATTTTTTTCAGTTATTATTCTCAAATGTCCCTTTTGTATTCTGAATGTCAGTTATGTTCCCAATTGCCTGAAAAATGAGTAACAGTGACTCTCTTATGATGGACCAGCAAAAAAAAAATGTCCTTCTGGTTGGGGATCGAACCAGCCACCTTCTGGTTAACAGCCCCAGCTGCCGACTACACGACCGGCTAATTTTTTTTAGACCTGAAAAGATTCTGAAAAGATTTGGCCAATCACGTTCGCACCAGTTTGCAGAGTTGATAACAATTGACCAATCACGGCAGAAATCCTGGAGAGCGCCGTCGGGCAGCACGCACGGCAGAAATGCTGGAGCGCGACGTCAGGCGACGTCACTTAGCTGACGCTGGACCTGGATGGGGGGGCGGGCAAATCGAAAATGCAAACCTCTGGATAGCTCAAATAGCCAGAAGATGCGTCCGTAATTCAAACAACTTCAAGGAAGCAAACCTCCCTCTAAAGCTGTTTCAAGTTAAATAAACCGAGGAAATTTGTCGACATGGTGAGTATTTACACATTAACTACACTGCTGAATGGGATAATTGTTTTGTGTATAGCTAGCTTTCTACCTTTAAAACGCTATAATTTATCTGACTAAAATGTCGCTATATTTTAGAGATGTTGCTTTTGGCGACATAGATGCATACAATTATTTTTTAAATGCATGACAATAACATAAATCGTATACCTGCAGATCGTATTTACTTTAATTATTGAAGTCATTTCCCCTTGGTTTAGCTAGCTTTTTACCTAAGCTGCTTTCTCTGACTGCAATTTCGCTTTCGCTCATGCCTTTGGTCTGCTAATATAATCTGTTAGTCTTGTACGATATAACTTGAAGTATTGAAGTATTGAAGTAATTATTCCTGTTGTTGTCATTTCGATTTATTTAGCTATATAGCTATCTTATAATCACTCTGTTATCTGTACTGGAATTACGCTAGTCCTCGTCAAATAACGTTAACTATATTAAGGGTGCTTTTACGTGGACTATGAATGAATGATAACGAAATGTTTTGACTGTGAATAAGAGTATTTTATGCACAATCGCTTAAATTCAGATGTATAAACGAAATATTGAGAGGTTGTACAGGTAATGGCAGGAAAGGGAGACAGTGGTGAGGAGGGGGGTTCACCTGTGTGGAGAATAGGGCTAATACTATTACAGGGAAGATGGTCTGCTCTTCATGGATTTATGTTATTTTCATTCATTAAAAACAATGTGCAATTACTATGTCACCAAAGGCAAAATCTGTGAAGTCACACAAGGCAATGTCAGAATCAGAATGGTTGGCACGTTTGAGAAAGTTTGCCAGCACTGGATCCTGGCCTGCCAGGGGGGGGGGGAACAAGCCAGCACCAAGGCAGAAGAAGTGGTACGAGCTGTATCAAAGGGTATGACTATATACATGGCACAGTATAATGTATTTATTGTTATTAAGTCATTATAACATGTATTAAATAGGATAAAAGGCAATGTTCCCACAAGGAAATCCAAATGTAAAAAGCAAATCAGTTACATCATATCTCTGTGACTACACATACGAAAATGAAAACTCAAACAATTGTATAACTTTTATTTCTAGATTGAAAAATGTCCAATGCAGACACAAGGACAGAGGTCTTTGTTTGGTCTAGTAAGGGCGTGTGTTTGTGGATTCCACACTCACTGTGTTTGTGGATTAACACTGGTCAATTCAAGACTCAAAAAGTGTGTGTGTGTGTGTGTATCAATATGCAAACTAATTTGTGATGTCTCTACAGCCAACTGGAGCAAGTACTGCCTCTGGGCCTGCAGGGCCGCAGACGGCAGCAGCCAGGCAAAGTCCTACTGGGCCTGCAGGGCAGCAGTCGGCAGCAGTGGGTCCGGTTCAAGGCACTGCAGGGCCGCAGACGGCAGCAGCCAGGCAAAGTCCTACTGGGCCTGCAGGGCAGCAGTCGGCAGCAGTGGGTCCGGTTCAAGGCACTGCAGGGCCGCAGACGGCAGCAGCCAGGCAAAGTCCTACTGGGCCTGCAGGGCAGCAGTCAGCAGCAGTGGGTCCGGTTCAAGGCACTGCAGGGCAGCAGACGGCAGCAGCCAGGCAAAGTCCTACTGGGCCTGCAGGGCAGCAGTCGGCAGCAGTGGGTCCGGTTCAAGGCACTGCAGGGCAGCAGACAGCAGCAGCCAGTCAAAGTCCTGGCCAAAGGGCCTTAGGTTCATTGCTGGTGTCTGTGGGCCGTAAGCACCCACCCCCACATATTTTAATGGTATTTGGCCTCATAAATTGACCATAAATATTTTACATTTTGTTCACTGAATGATAATTTGTCAATATAGTTCTCTCACGACACAGGCGTTTGCCTTGTTGCTTTTCAGTTGAACAAGTCAAGATTTGGTGGTGCTCATGTTTCTGCGGCCAGGCCAAATCTAAGCCTAGCTAGAAAACCAACCCAGGTAAATAGATTGACCCAGTTTGAATAGAGACTGATTGATTGAACCTACACATGATGTAGTGTAGTGTATTGTATTCATTGTTATGTATGCTCTTATTTTACAGAGCCAAGTCACCATCCCCACCGAAAGCAGTACCACTTCTCCAGCCAGCACTGCTGTCTCAGTGAGTAATTATTCAATTACAGTCACTTTTCAAATACAGTTCAAGTATTTGTATTTCTACACACAAAGATTATTAAAGAGTATTCAATCAGTTATAAACGGCAACTGTTTGTGCTGAACTCCTGGTCTGGTTCAGAGTGTAAGTGTGTAACGGGGAGGGGGTCGGTCTGGGAGGTCAGGTTCATGGTGTGAAGTGGGGAGGGGGTCAGGTTCAAGGTTAAGGATGTGAAGTGGGGAGGGGGTCTGGGGTCTGCCTTTGTATGGAAGGTGTGAAAGGCTGCAGACAGGCTGACATCGTTACTGAACTCTGCCTCTGGTTCAAAGACTTTAGCACCACATTATGTAAATTTGATACATTCTTGTGAAGTCAATTTCTTGACATTCTTTTACAGGCTCCTGTTCCTCAGACAGATGCTCAAGCTTCTGTTCCAAGTCCAATAGCAGTGTGTGCCACTGTGTCTGTAAGTCATTAAGCATTTCATTTACTTAATGTAATACTACAGAGAGCATCAGGAGTGTCTTTCACCAGTATAGTATGTCTTATATAATATAAAAAAATAATAATTGTCTTACACATTGTTTACAAAGACTGCAGACTCTGGGACTGGGACAGCTCATCCTCTTCCTCGTTTGTGGTCAGAGGGCCTCCCACCTGAAGACCACAAATGGATTCTGAAGAGCCTATTTAAGGTGGGGCCCAAAGGAAAACTAGAACTGCAAGACAACCTGCAGCTCTGGTACAATCCACCACAGCCAGCCAATCTGTACCACCAGGCTCCTGTTCCAGACCGCTTTTTTGCTCACTCCCTTCTTGTCTGGATGCCCTACAAGTTGTGGAAATTCAAGTTGGTCTGTCCGAACCCTGCCTGTGGGCATCATCAACTCACAGGATCAGGCCTGAGCAAGAGGGCACGGCGGGTCCTGGACTTGGACCGGATCTACCTGATGGTGACAGAGTCTCTAATATGCACCAAATGCAAATGTACCCATCTGTCCTCAAGCCAGGCTGTCCTTACGCAACTGGACTTGGCTCACAGAGGAGAATTCAGCATTATCCTCACCAAAAAGTGAGTAATGTTTCTTGTCTCTCTTGCCTTGTCAAATAGAAATATGTAAAGCATTCTCACTAATACATATCTGTTTATGACCCAGGTTTGCATGTGACATCCGAGTCATCCGGCTGCTGCGGGAGAGAGGCCAGGGTAAAAGCCCAACACGGGTTTTAAAACAGCTGAGGGAGAGCCACACAGAGGAGTGGCTTCAACGTGTAGCGAGGTTCACCGCCGATTGTAAGGACTTCCTCCGGCGTCCAGGACTGTTGCCAGTCACATTCTCTAAGCCTCCGGAGCCTGCTGTGGTGCCGAGCTGTAAGTGGCTCCTGTCCGTTTACAGCCAGGAAATTTTGACAAGGCTGGAGGACATCCAGGCCCGATTGACATCGACCCACGGCACCATTCTAAAAATGGATTCAACAAAAAAGGTTAGGGGACCTTAATTTCTTTAAAATAGGCCACTGAAATGAACTACTGCCTGTATTTCAGAATTTCGGAATTCTGCTCACAGTGGGCCTATACATTTTATGTGTTTCAGATCACCAAAAAGCTAGCCGGAACAGCCAAGGGCACAGGACTCTGGCTCACCTCTGTGGGAAATGAGTATGGTCAGATACTCATGAGTGTGATGACCGCTCAGGAGGGAGCTGGCCTTGACCTCATGGCAGCAGGCCTGGTGAGGAGATACCAGCAGGCTGGTGTGGCTTCCCCAGTTGCATTATATGTGGACTGTGGCTGCTGTGTTGAGGCAGGGCAGACCAAGCTGAAGGCCAGATTCAGCGGCTGTCCAGACCTTATTGTAAGGCTGGATATCTGGCACTACATGCGTCGAATTGCCCTGGGATGCACAACAGATGCTCATCAGTTGTTCCCTATTTTTATGTCACGCCTATCAGCGTGCATATTTGAGTGGGATGCAGCTGATTTAGCTCTGTTGCGCAAAGCAAAAACCCTGCAGCTTCAATCACATGGCTTGGTGTACAGTGACATCAACACGCATCTGACCAGGGACGAGCTGACTCTCCATTGCCGGCGGAGGACCCGTGGTGAGGAGACCACCACTCGGATGCTGGAGGAGCTGCTGCAGATGCTCATGGGTACCACTGGCAGGGACACCCTTGGAGTTCCCTTGCTTGATCAGGAAAGGATGGAGCGCATCTGGAGTGTCCAGAGAAGGCATGTCAAGTGCATCCAGGACCCACCAGGTGTCGCTCTATACATCAAAACAAGGGAGCTTACAAAGGGAGGTTTACAGATTCCTGTGTACAGATGTGCCAGAGGCTCCACATCTCTAGTCATTCCATCTCCATCTAAACCGCTTCATACCAGGTTTGTGGCTGTCACATGTAGGCTCATGTGTATAATTTGTACAGTGCAAGAATATTTCATAATTTATTATTTAATGTTTTTTCCAGGAACAAGTGCCAACAGTCTGAACTTTCAGATTTATCTCCTGGAAGGACTGCATAGGTGGAACCAGGACCGTGCGGGTGCGGCTCTGGCTACTGGACCATCACCTTTGTGCAGCTACTCAGGTGAACTGCTTCACTGTGTGAACAGAGATTATGAATCGCTGTTCGGCAGTAAACTGGTACCAGAGTTCAGTCCGCCCTCACGTTACACTGGTAAGCTTTTATTAATACATTGGTAATTGAAATCGGTTTTACAATATTTTATTAACTGTTCATTAAAGTTCCTCACCTGGTATTGATTAAACCCCTAAATCCACTTAACCTCTTCTGTTTCAGGAGAGCTCATAGGGATGCAGTACCTGTTCAGGCAGACTTGTCAGGCTCTACAGGACATGCACCCTGATTCCGAGGAGACGGCCCATTTAATTGAGGAGCACGATGTGGTGGAAAACTTGGAGGATGACGAGGGCTTTGCTGACATTTCAGATGACCCCACAGTGCTGGACATCGAGGCCCTTCAGGATTCAGCGAACTCTCCGAATCCTGGTCCTCCAACGGGTACATCTGGTCTTGCCAGTCTGGCCCTCAGCATCTCCAGCATGCAAAGCACCACATCTCCTGTGGCTCCTGTGACATCCACTGTGTGTTACACCACAGCTCCCAGCACACCCACCCTCACCCTGGCTCCCAGCACACCCACCCTCACCCTGGCTCCCAGCACACCCACCCTCACCCTGGCTCCCAGCACACCCACCCTCACCCTGGCTCCCGGCACACCCACCCTCACCCTGGCTCCCAGCACACCCACCCTCAATCTGGCTCCTGACACATCCACCCTCACTCTGGCTCCAGACACATCCACACCAGTTCCAGGCACATCTGGAATGGCCTCCAGTTCAGCCACTCTAGCCTCGAGTTCATCCTCTCAGGCTGATAGTGACTCAGAAGCTGAGGTAAGCATCAGTGTGATCATTTTAGAATACGTAAGCTTATAAATACGAGCCATACTCTTCACTATCATTGAGTACACGTTTGCACATGTTTTATTAAATCCACTGCTGCAATAAAGTGTCATTAAAGGTCAGTGCCATTTTTTTTGTCATTTGCATAGGCTGTTGATGACCAAGATGTGCCTGGATACCAGCATGTGGACAGGCTTGCTGAGTACCTGGTGGGGCTACGGGAGCAGACCTCTCTGTTTCTCAGCAACCACCAAGCCAGCAGATTAATTACACTGTGGGAGAGCCTGGATGACCGTGACAAGCAGCGACTGTTTGAAACAGATTATGGGAAAAAGCAACATGCAACATGGGAAAACCTGTTGCCAGCCATTGCATTGTTAACATGGATAAAGTAAAACCATGTTCCAGTGACTGCATTGGAATATCCAGCGCCTGCATCCAAAGCCAGGTACAAGTGAGGAACAACACTCAAGCCTCCGTACAGTATGGAGTAGTGAATCTATTCAATAAGAGAAAGTGAAAGGCTGGAATGCTGGTTGGGCATGTTAGGGGGTTAGAGGTGTTAGGAAAGGAACGCAACAGGTCTCTCGCAACAGGTCTTTAGATTCTTGAAGATAGAGAGGGACACCCCAGCTCTGATAGCGTTTGATCATTCCACCATTGGAGAGCCACAAATAGAACAGTCTATAATGCAGGGACCTTGGAGGAACCAACTGAAGGGGCCCAAGTCTGTATGACTGAGCTCAATTCCATTCAATTCATGAAGTGTCGCCACATTCTGAACCATCTGAAAGGGTTTCACTGTGTTCACTGGGAGCCTATGGAGTTTTTCTCACAAGCTGGTCTCTAAATCTGATAGCATTATTGAATAATTTCTCGTTCAGGTTTTGTAATGCTTTCCCTCAAAGCCTGCCCCTGCTCTGAAATAGCCCCTGCTTTTGTCTGCACTGTCCTGGGCTTCCATTGGACTCCTTCTCAAGGGGCAGCCGTGGCCTACTGGTTAGGGTTTCAGGCCGGAAACCGAAGGGTGGCCGGTTCGATCCCCGACCAGTAGGAAAAATGTGGGCGGGGGAAGTGGTAGACCACTGCTCTCCCATGCCCACATCCACGGCTGAAGTGCCCTTGAGCAAGGCACCTAACCCCTATCACTGCTCCCCAGGCGCCGCCAATGGCAGCCCACTGCTCCGGGTTAGTGTTACTTCACTTCACTGTATGTGTGTGTGTGTGTCACTTCCCTGGATGGGTTAAATGCAGAGGTTAATTTCAGAGTGTGTTTGTCTACACCACCTCTGCCATAGAGAGGACTTTCACTTCTCCTCCCCCCTCAGGCTGCTTCTGTGCATTTGCAAAACTTCTGCTTCCTTTTTTATGTCTCTTAGATTGTTGTGAAAAGACCCTTTCAAAATGTACCAACCAAAAAGATGCCCAGGTGTCTAACTGTTAAGTAACAAGTATTATCAGTGTACTTGGGATTCAATTTTTTTTACAGTATCATACAATGCTATAGCTGGCAACAGGTTTTCACATGTTTAGGTGCCAGAGGTCAAACTGTCGACACCCTTTTGATGCATTTCATGTGAATGTGTTTTTTCTGTGCAATCTTGCAACATCTTTATAAGAGTTTGCACAATCTCCTTTAGTTGTTACTGCCATCAACTCTTCACAAGAAATACCTTGCACAGCTATAAGGCAACTTGCGGACTCGCAGGTTGTATTGGGCTTAAGATCACTCTTTCCGTGATATAGCAGAATTGTTGACATATCGAACATGGGCAGAGTTTATTTTGTCCACAAAAGTGGGGAAGTGCATTCAGCCTTTTGTCCACAAAAGGAAAAGCACCAAAAGTCAAATCAGCACAAGACATGCAATCATCCATATTGTTTTCTGTGCAAAAATGTGTTCTTTTCAATATGTTATTGGACTCAATACAAACTTGTTTGTGTTTCATGTTTATTCTTGTTGTATAAACACCACTGTCCAACTTCTATCTGTGGACATGTTGCTAAGGTAAATTCGCAAAATACAGCGTAATGCGTTGATATCAACTAGTATGGCTACTAATAAAAACTGTTAAAAACTAGACGTAATGCAAAGCGTTACAAAATATGATCGCCAAACTGTTCAGTAGGTTTTAACAAAGAATGAGTCATGGTTGTCAGTGTGTTTGTGAGTTTTTATGTGTTTTGTGTGTGTAAATTGGTTTGTGTTTCATTTTTATGTATTAAAGGAATTATTTGTGATAGATTTTGATGATTTGGTAATGTAATGTTTTGTGTACTACTTTTTTGTGGATTGTTTTGGTATATTTTTCTTTTGTAATGTAGTTTGCTAAAACAGGTCACATAAATTCAATCACATGCGAGATGTGGAAACAAAGTGAAGTTTCCAACCACCAACAGGTGGCGCTATAGGTGATATCAGTCAGGCATATGTACAGGCAGTGGCGGTTCTGCATGGAATTACGCCCCGGGCGATATCCCCTCCGAGCGCCCCCCCCCCCCCCCCAGCCGAAAAAAAAATCTTACTTTTTCCAATTATAACAATATAAGTGAAAGAAAAAATGAAATGTATCAATTGCACAAATCCTTCAATAGAACATTTGAATAACACACTTAAGATAATTATTGCACACATAATTTACATTAATGTTAGCTAACCAGCCATCTGCAAGTTATGTTGTGCAAGTGCAACGCTTGCTAGTCTAGTGGTGTCAAAAGGAAATCTATGGTCTAACCAGCTAGCTATCGACCTGTTAATTATTAAGATTATACTAGTACTCTGTATGCTTTTCAATTGCACAACTCTTTCAATAGAGCATTTAAATAACACACTTTAGATAATCAATGCACACATCATGTGCATTAATGTTAGCGAACACCAGCTCTTTGCAAGTTATGTTGTGCAAGCACTCAACATGCATTATAGTTAGTTGAGTTTGCTAATAGTGGCTAATGGGATTTCGCTAACGCTTGCTAGACTAGTGGTGTCAAAAGGAAATCTGTGGTCTAACCAGCTAGCTATCGACCTGCTAATTATTAAGATTATACTACATTATGTAGTTGTGGCTAGCGGGATTTCGCTAACACTTTAGCCTAGTGTCAGATGAATGAACATTCATACCCTATGGTCAAATCAGCTAGCTAACGCTAGCTAGCAAACAACTCAGTTGGTGCTCAACAATAGCTGGTTGCCTTACAGTAATAGAGTATTGGTTAAGGTACACTTGATAAAATAAAACACATTTTTACCTTGTCCACTCGAGCATCCTTCAATAGCTTTATCGATAATGTAATAGACTACTCTGTTAAAGATGTATTACATTTCCCTCGGGATGAATAAAGTATCTATCTGACTATCTATCTATCTATACTCTGCTCACTATTACCTTCACCAGTTGGATAAATTGATGCAGTTAGTAGTCTCCTTCCACCAATTAACCTTGCCCTTGGTGACCACATAATCGTTCTGTATTACCTATTTTTATAAGCCATTTCACACAATTCAGAAAAACAAAAAGTATAGGGTAATTATAATGTTTATTGGGAGACCCAGAGCTGAACTGCCCGCCGCCCCCTCTCTCTTTCTCTCTTTCTCTCTTTCCCCCTTTCACCCAGGATTGCGCTGCACCTTCTTAGCGAGCAGGTGCGCCTGCAGCTGCAGGGGGCGCCAATTTGCCAATTCCTCACGCAGTGATATGATATATAGAAATAGAAAAGCGCTTCGCGGCCCAGATTATTATTACTATTTTTTTAAGTGCTCGTGCCGCCCCTCACGTGTCATGAAAAAGTGCCGCCCCGGGCGGCTGCCCGGGTCGCCCGTGCCTAAAACCGCCACTGTGTACAGGCATATGTACTGGTTCGGGCCAGCGTCCACCCTAGGACATTTTCTCTGGATCAAACAATGTTCGCAAGAGTTATAAGAGACTTTGTGTTTTGTGGCAAGAACTAACTAGTTGGCAAAGTTTGAGGGTCTGCCACGCCCACACCTTGAGAATGAGAAAATCCAATATAACTTTTAGTCGCCCATGGCTAAAGAGTAGCCAGACCACATTTCAAGGCGTTACCATTAAAGCTGTCGGAGGAGTTCGATCAGATGCGAGGTGTGCAAACGCCGTCAAAACGCATCTTCCACTCAAAATGGCCGACTTCCTGTGGGACCTGCCACCATGGCGTCAAGAGACTTTTTGGTGAGTCCAAGCATGATGAAGATGTGTACCGAATTCAGTCAAGCTACGCCAAAATAACCCCAATGCGCAGGGGTTTTTGCAATGTTCTAGGGGGACTACAGAGCCATTTTGCTTCATCCATGGACAAAAACTCTACCGAAGATGGACGGTTACAGGCTTGATGTCCCTGGCAAATTTGGTAATTTTTCGAGCACTTTGACATATATTCGATTAAAACACCTAATTTTTGCTTTTTAATTTTTAACTAGGTGGCGCTATACATGTAATGACTGGTTATGGTATGTGTTGACATGGCCCCTTGACACAAACATACAAGAACAATTTGGCCCTCCAAGGCCCTACGGTTCTCGGGATATTCGAAGAAAACTGTGTCGCGCCACCTACAGGCCAGTTGGTGTATAATCATATAAATCAATTTATTGCATGCCCCCCCGTGAACGGAATTCCACGAAACTTAACGTGCAGTCAGAAGGTGTCATAATGATCCCACACCTCCGATTTCGTGCAGTTCTGACCTTGTCAACTTACAATTAAAATGTTTTACAAGACTCCATTTTTGCTTTTTCATTTGTAACTAGGTGGCGCTATACATGAAATAAGTGGTAGTGGAATGGTTGACGTGTATGGAGGATTATCGGGGCCAAAACTAAATAAATAAATGAATGGTTAAATACTTGGATAAATACATAATTAGATAACAAAATGAATAAAATGAGATACTAAATATATAAATGTTACATGAACTCGTGTGTGTATATATATATATATTCACGTTTTCATGTGTTCACATTTATTTATTTATACCTACATTTATTTATTTATACGTACATATATTTATTTATACTTACATTTATCCACGGTGTAACTTGCTTGCAGCAAAATAAATCAGTCATCCCCCGTTAAAGCCTTTGATTGGTGAATGAACAGTATTACACACCAGGCAGGCTCAACCAGTCGATCAGGCTCTATTCGATCCAGAGGGATACCTAATTTTGGCGTTTATGCATGCCAAGCGCCAGATTTAGTTTAATGAAAGTTATTGAGCATTATTTAAATAAATCAAGATGCCAGAATGTCCCAGAAGACTGCAGCGTGAGGCTGCATCCTTAATTAAAGAGGCCCTCAACTCGTCTACTACTAGTAGTAGTAGTATTTCTAGTAGTGTGATGAAATGTTGGGTTTAATGTGGCCTTAGCCATGGGTGCACTGGCCGATCGAGTAGTAGTCGTAGCGCTGTCGTTACCCCATCACGTCTATCTCTTCTTCCATAGTTTGCATCAGGCTGCTATTAGGATGTTACGCTGTAGCATGGTTCTTATGTTCTCAGTTTTTGAATCACCAGTGATGAAGAAAGTGTTTTGTCCGTCTCTTCATAAACGGAGTGACTAAGAGTAAGACCACATTTACACATAGCTGGGTAATTACAGAATAGAGAATATTTCTGCCCCTCCGTTCAAAAATAACGTTGTACACACAAGGTCGTTTTCAAAAAAAGTTTCTGTTTACATGAACCCGCATACGCCCCAAGCGCCATCATAACTATGCCACACCTGTAGGTTTGCATAAGTAGGCTGCTAATCCATTAAATTGGCTATGAGTCCTAGATGTGTGGATCCTTTACGTTTATTTGGCTACAACAGGTAGACAAGATGGAATGTAAAACTCGTAGTCCACTGGTGGAAGTGCAGGGGATACCATTGTTAAAGCCAATAGTCACACACTGGGGAAGGGTTGAGAGATTCAGCTATAGGGTTGAAAGAATGCAATCCTTCAATAAAAAACAACACAACACCAGGCTTAGGTCTCAATCATGTCTCTCTCCGCTCTGAAGGCCGGAGGACCATCTTTTATAGGGCACAATAATGTAAACATAGTGACAGTCAAGCAGTAATGACGTTACAACAGTCTCCCCAACAGTCTCCCCAACACATGACAACTCTCAGACTAGAGAGTTAATAGTTGGAGCTCCCCTTTTAGTCATGACAAGGGACGTTTACCCATTACTTTCTCCAGGCCACGAACATCTATACCCCTGACACAGACACAGTCTACTCTTATTAATACCTGATACCACTCTGCTGCATTTGTCGCATGATAGTGCGCTTGGACACTCGAAAAAGGTTCGCAATATCTTGTATTTTCAGGCTAGAGAGTGCGAAGTGTTCAATTGTGCCAGACGAAGATCAAACAGAGTACGACCACCTCCAGGGTTTATCGCCTGTATCACTCAGCCTCATCTGCCTTTACCATCTCGCTGAGGATCGTGAACACATTTTCATCTATGTCTGTGTCAGTCAGGGCCGATATCGTTGATATAATCTCAGCGAAGCCCTCAATATGATTTAAAAAACAATGTGAATTGTCAGTGGCCTCCATCTCCTCAGCCAACATTTCGACTACTGTAGCATGCAATATTCCATTTATTGAATCCACACCGGGTGCTGTCATATTGAATTAGTCAAAAGCAGTCAATTCAAGTTGAACCACCAATCAGAGGCTTTAACCCGCCCCCTGACTTGGTGACGGGGGTTGACGGATTTATTTTGCTGCAAGCAAGTTACACCGTGGATAAATGTAAGTATAAATAAATATATGTAAGTATAAATAAATAAATGTAGGTATAAATAAATAAATGTGAACACATGAAAACGTAAATACATATATATACACACACACGAGTACATGTAACATTTATATATTTAGTATCTCATTTTATTCATTTTGTTATCTAATTATGTATTTATCCAAGTATTTAACCATTCATTTAGTTATTTATTTAGTTTTGGCCCTGATAATCCTCCATAGACGTGGCCTCTTAAGACCAACATACAAAAAATATGTGGTCCTCCTAAGCCCTACGGTTTTCGACTTATTCACAGAAAACTGAATCGCCCCACCCTCTTTAAAAGGGGTCCAGTCCGACGGGGGTGCAACGGATCAAAACGAAAATCAGTGGTTCCACGCTAATCTAGTAAGGCTACATGCCCACCAAATTTCGTGCACCCCGGTGTTTCAGTGTCCCGGAAATCGTTGTCAGAAAATCTGCAAACAGAAAAAAATAAAAAATAACCAGAAAAAAAACTCTAAACCTATATGACCGCCGCAGCGCTTTCGTGTGGCAGTCATAATTGACCCTTCCGCGACCACACCCCCAAAACGGTAACTGATCAATCATAGCATAACAACGGTTACTAAGCTCGGGACCTCAGTCAAGCAAGCCATTTTGATGAATGGAAGTCTATGACAGAGACGTCTGCTCGAGAAGAGAAAATGAAACGTTGCGCTTATGGAGTGTGTAATTCTGACAGCCGATATCCAAAAAGGCTGGAGGGAGGGGTAAAATGTTATCCCTTCCCGAAACCCAAGACCCAGAGAGAGAAATGCCTGCTGTGGATCAAACAATGTGGACGACCCCCCCATCAGCTGAATGTCAGCAACATAAACAGAAGCACCTGCTTTTCTTACCCGGAACTCCGCAAGGCATTCATCGTCCTTCATTTCGACCAGATTAAAGGGTCTTTATTCGTTGTATGGCAAGTCTAAATTGCTGGACCGGTTCTCTTCGTAGAGTAATACAAACTCCTCGTCCGTAATTAAATTGTCATCCAACACAAATATCAAATGCTCTCGGGCCATTTTAAGAGACATAATGACCTAATACGTACTTATAGATACTCTTAATTTCAAAAAACCTTTAACGTCGGATCAGGTGGACGAATGCAGAATACGAATACAGAAAAATGTTCGCAAGAAGTAGCCGTTGACAGTTACAATGTTGCTTAGTGATAGTGGATTACCACTACTACAGCAACCCGTTGGAATGTTCGCGGACGCCGTAGCCGTCCCTCTACCGTCGCTGCTTAAAGTCCCTATTGTGGACGACCCCCCCATCAGCTGAATGTCAGCAACATAAACAGAAGCACCTACGTTTGTTCCAAGGTAAGAAGCTATGTAGCTAAAATCTGCCCACTGCATCGAAAACGTGAGAAACCCTTGCTTAAAATACGATTCAGTTTTACCACCTTACATGTTTGCGTAGCGGCGACTGCCTCTTACATTGGGATAATCTGTTTAAAACAAAAATACTCTTTTGTCACTTTACTTAAAGCTGACAAAGTACACTTATATAATCTCATATCTGTTCATAACAACACCACCCTTTTGTCACTTTACTTATAGCTGACAAAGTCCACTTATAGGATCTTCTAAAAGTTTATAATATTCTATGTCTGTATAGCAGCCTAGTAACCATACTAATAACCATTAATGAATATGCATAATATATCACAAAGGTGGTTATGATGTGCCATGAAGACCTATATACATAGTTATAATGAGTGCCACAATGACTTAACTAGTTTTTAAAGGTATTATGAATGTTCTTATAGTGCTTCATATATGCAGGCTTCATAGGATTCATGATTACCCACACAAACCTATGATCACATATTTATAATGCATCATTTTATCTTAGATTATAACCATTTATAATTAACTGACATAACGTTTCAGAGCAGTGGATATGAGTCAATGTGGAGATGCTAAACATAGTTATAAAGAGTGCTACAATGACTTATAGCTACTTTTAAACGTCATCATTAATGTCCTTATAGGACCTTATAAAGGCAGGCTTCATAGCAAGTGTTACCCGACAGTCACATATTTAAAATGCATTATTCCGTCTTTAATTATAACCATTCATAATGAACTGATATAATGTATCATAAAGGTGATTATGAGTTATCATGAAGACATTATACGTAGTTATAAAGTAGCTATAAGTCATTGTAGCAATCGCTATAAGTCATTATTAAGGCCCTTATAATGTCCTTATATGGCCTTATAACGCTGGGCTTCATAGAAAGTGTTACCATAATTTTTATTTCAGTTCAGTATGGACATGACATCTTGAGCATATCCGTGATTTTTTATTTATTTATTTTTTTACATTGAAGGTAGTAACTGATAATAATACAATACAATACAATACAATACAATACAATACAATAAAAGTACAATTGACAAAAAATTAAAAAGAGAAAACATAATAAAAAGACAAATAGATAAACAAAAACAAACTTCAAATTAAGGGACGGGGTGACCACTGAATAGAAGCTGTAATTTCAATTCAATTCAATTCAATTTTATTTGTATAGCGCCATAACAATACAATTGCCTCTCAGCGCTTAACAGAGCCCAGAGCCTGAACCCCCTTAGTGCATGCACAACGGCAACAGGGGCAAGGAAAAACTCCCTGTTGGGCAGGAAGAAACCTTAAGCAGAACCACGGCACATAAGGGGGGACCCATCTGCTTGAGGTCGGCCGGGTAGAGACAGGAAGGTGGGACGGGGGGAAGGGGGGAAGGGGAAGGGTAGTGTGGCAGAAGGGGAAAGGAAGCAACTGGGGCAATACACAGCCAGCATTTGGTCACTGGACATATGTGTACATACATCTGGTGGTAAATACATGATACAGACAAGGCCAGATTACTGTGGCAATAGGGTTACTGATTCAGGGGTAGGGGATGTAGGGACAGGGAAACAATTTGGTGGAGGCAATAATGTATATTGTACATAAATGCTAGCATAGGGTATTGGGTAGAGTAGGTGTACGGCAATGCAGTGGCGGTGGGTGCGGTTGGCCGAGGGTTTCTCTAGGTAGACCAGGTAGAGAGACTACGTGCAGAGTGGTGGGGGTGGGGAGGGAAAGTTCCACTTCCATCAGCGATTGGAACACGCCTGGCTCCGGGGAGGCAGTGGACCTTGCAGGGGCCGCTTGTTGAAGGGGGGGGTGTGGACATCTCGGACCATGGAGCTGCCGATGACCAGAGTGGGGGTCGTCACATCCAGCGGGAGAAGTCGTCAAGGGGATGATGACTGAGTTGAGGTGGGCGATGCTGGTGTTGCTCTGGAGCCGGTCTGCAGGGGCGTTTCGGGGTGGGCTGAGGAGGGGAGTGATCAGGCCCAGGAGGCTCCTCCTGATCCATCTAACAAACAGGAAATGACGAATCAGTCTGCAGGTCTGTCAGTCGGGAATCAGCACAAACAAACACACAGATGAATCATTTCACCAACCAGGGACATGTCACCTGTGTGTCGGTTTGCCTGTTGCATATTGCAGTACTTAGATATGTTTAGTTTTTCTGGCATTAACATTTTGTTTTTTGATGTGATCTGTTTGCCGGGGCATGCATCCACTCGGCAAACAGGAAACACATTTGATGTTGCGGTACTAAATTACAAGTAGTAATTTAATTTGTTTTTTGTTGTGATCTGTTTGCCGGGGCCGTACATGCATCCACTCGGCAAACAGGAAACACATTTGATGTTGCGGTACTAAATTACAAGTAGTAATTTAATTTGTTTTTTGGTTGTGATCTGTTTGCCGGGGCCGTACATGCATCCACTCGGCAAACAGGAAACACATTAGATGTTGCGGTACTAAATTACAAGTAGTAATTGAATTTGTTTTTTTGTTGTGATCTGTTTGCCTGGGCCGTACATGCATCCACTCGGCAAACAGGAAACACATTTGATGTTGCGGTACTAAATGCAAGTAATATTTTAATTTGTGTTCGGATATGTCTGGGTGGCTGGTACAGCAGGTGATTGGTTTGTTGGCGCGGTTACTTTTGGCTATAGGATGCACTAAAGAGGAATGTCTTAAGTCTTGATTTGAATATAGGCACGGTGTCTGCAGCTCTGATGGAGGCAGGGAGATTGTTCCAGAGGAGAGGGGCTTGGTAGCTAAAGGCTCTCCCTCCTATTGTGGTCTTTGATATTCTTGGAATTACCAGGAGGCCTGCACTCTGGGAACGGAGCAGCCTTGGAGGGCAATAGGGGACGACTAATTCCTTGAGGTAGTTTGGAGCCAGATCGTTTAGGGCTTTATATGTTAGCAGGAGTACTTTGAAGTCGATTCTACTTTTAACGGGGAGCCAGTGCAAAGAAGCGAGTACCGGTGAGATGTGTTCATATTTTTAATTACTTTATGGTAAACCAATCGCAACCTCTGCTGTGGAATATACTGTGTGACTTAATCTAGGGATAGTGTAATGTGGACGCCTAACATAATCCAGAAAAGTTCCCCATATATTATTATAGTTATTTGCTGATCTTTTCAAAGAGTGTCTTATCTTTTCAAGTTTGAGAAAGTAAAGTTTTTCCTTTACCCAGTGTGTGAATGTTGGGGGTTTGCAGTCCTTCCATTTGATCAAAACAAGCCGCCTGGCAAGGAGCGTGAGGTAAGCAATGCTATTTGATTGTGCCCCAGTTAGACCTAAATGCAGGTGTAGCCCGAAATAACCCAATTAATGGGCATGGCGACATTGGCCATCCCAGGAGGCCTGACATTGTGTCATTAGTCGTTGGAAGACCAATGATGGTCTAGCTTTGGGCAAGACCAGAACATGTGAGTATGTGATGCTGGGTTGCTCTTACATCGATCATCCCATTCTTGAAAGGTAAACCTACTGTACAGTGTATGTAGTATTGTGCACTGCAAACTCTTAGTACAACAGTTTACAATACTGGTCTTTTCTCAAAGAGTGCTACTGCACTGCTGATAACAAGTGGGGTTGTCTGTGTACATTTGCGCAGTGATTACTTTTGACAATATTTTTTTATTTTCTTAGTCGGAGTGGAAGCTTAACAGCTGATGTTTTGAGCTTCTGTGTTTAGCTAGTGGAACCCTTCCAGTTAAGTTATTTCCACACATTTCACTGGCTGCAGGAATGAACCACTGTTTGAGGCATGTTTTTACATCACTGCCACAGATTTGTATTAATAAATATTCTAAGTACTATATTATTAACTATTTCATTCAATAAAGTATTGCATTGTATATGAAACAAGCATTATCTATGCCAATAAGTTATGCATTCACCTTAATGTAGAAAAATATTGAAGTAAGACCATAATGTGAACACTTAAAAAAACATTTAAATTGTTGTCAAATGTTATAATTTAGTAAATGTTAATATAACAAAAATGATGCACAAACAATTACAACATCTTACAAGCTTGGAGTTCTCATCAGCATTGATATCCACACAAATTGTATTTTATTCAGAATACAAAAGTTCTACTGTACCCTCAATCCCCCACATACATGTGTTTGGAGGAATGCTGCATTTCTTTCATTGAATGTCAGTGTACCTCAATAAGTATTCCCATAAGGATGCTGTAGACATAAAGTAAATATCTCAAAATACTAATTACATGTAATGTATAACTTAGATAATGCCCCTTGTTCCTGAAGATTTGATATGGTCCTCATGGACGACAGGCTTTAGTGGGTTTAGATGGCACTTTTTAAGGTAGATCTTTTACAGATGAAAAATTACACACAAAACTGTGATTTCAATCATGTATTAGCCTATACAGCATTAACTGATTGTCACACAATATCGACACAAAACAGAAGGTACAAAGGTTGTAGTGTCTAGGCAGTTGGTGTCAAAATAATCTTTGCCTGATATACTGTATATGCAATGTACGTAGAAGAAATAAACACCTCAAAATTTGCCTATGTATTTACATTTTTTTAAATATGGAACTGTAGTTTTCAGTAGTTAATACATTTGAATTTCTGTTTTAAACATTATGAACGTAGTGATTAATGGGTGGTGGTTAATCTTTCTGTGTCACAAATTCAACATTGAAACATTGTTTTTAGAAAAGGTTTGTCAGACTGTTAGCTAGTTAACCTTTTGTTGACTTTGTTGAAATCAGTGAGGTTATAACCGAAGGGATAAAATGCTTGTCTACTATTTTTCTCATTTGACAGATGTACCATCTGGACTTTTAATCTAATGATTAGTTGACAGGCACTCAATGCTTTACTTCACCAGTAGTTTGTTTACTTTAAACCCATGCGTGGCGTATGGACAAACTGCAGGGTAACTGCAGGGTCTCTGCTTTTTCCTCTTTGTTTCCTCGCTTAGTCTAGTGAACAAACTTTTTGCTAGCACTTCGCCGTTACACGCACACATAGCTTGGGCCATGTCTTCAGAAGATTACATACCTGTGGAGTCTTCGTTTACCTCTCCGAATGCTGAGGTCTCCAGACTGAGATCGGAACTCCACTCCATCGAGATCCTCCTTGGCGATATCCTTCAACGACAGTCCCTACTGCTCTCCAGGCTGGATGCCCTACACCCGGCCGCTGTGCCCAGCATCGTGGATCCGGCTCTACACGTCCCGTTCAGTGATGTATCGCTAGGCGGTCCACTCTCTACCTGGAAGGCTGTGGTGGGAAAGAGCGGCCGGGGGCGCTGACTTCCCCTGTTTGCTCCCGAAGGGGATGATTCCCCCATCCCTCTCGACAACTTCTTTGCGCCGCTCGAGATGCTCTCTGACACTGAGCCGGCGACAGAGGAACAATTCGCCCCGGAGATACAGCAAAAGCCCAGGGTCCCACCTGATGCGGGGATACATCGAGGACGGGGTTCGCCACCAACCTCGGAAGGCCTGTCTGGCTGCAATCCGGAGAAACCGCCTAGGGGAGGTCAGTCCCTTCCCGAAGTGCAATCGTCGGCTGCCAGACCACCTAAGCCCGCTGTGCAACAAGTCGCTGCTCCCCTCCAAAGGACCAGAAAACGCTGCACATCCCCTTCACCACCTGGGCTGTATGGAAAGCGCCGTTGATGTCTTTCCCCGATCGGTACACCAAACTTTGGCCATGTTTCACCTGGTGGTCCATTGACTCCGCGTGAACCGGTCAACGCTGAAGCTAACCATGCAGCATCACCTGCGACTACTGATGACGTCATGCACCTGGGGTCCTCTTCTCAACTCTCTGACCCCGTGGTCACAGCTCCAGATAAGTCTGTTCCGCCCCCTAGCGACCCGGAGTCAGCACCTCACGTCTCACACCAACTCCCCAAAAACTTGTCTGTTCACTCATACAATGACATCTCAGCTCCTCAAATTCTCCTTCTTGGAGATTCTATAATTAGAGGAGTCAAACTCCCAGCTGGTGTAACATATTGCCTTAATGATGGTAAAGCTGCTGATTTTATCTCTCTCCTCCCCAAACTTATTGGTCTTCACCCCACTGTCAATATTGTGATTTTACATTTTGGGACAAATGATGTCATGGACAGATCCTCTGCAAAACTATACCAAGTAACCGAAGAACTGTGTCTTAAGGTTGAGTCACTAGGGAAACGATGCCTTCTATCCGGTCCCATTCCATCTCTCTTAAGGGGGTCTGAGTACTTTAGCCGTCTTTACGGTTTTCACCAATGGCTGCGCAATTTCTGCATAGCTGCTGGCTTTAATTTTATTAGTCATTTTGACTCCTTCTGGTCTAGAAAGGATTTATTTGATAATTACCTTTTTCATCCAAATAGGAATGGAGTCAGAATATTAACTTTTAACCCTTTGTTGCCAGCACCTAAAATGACCGATTTAGGGTGCTTTCAATTAAATCAGTGGTGTAAGAACAGTTTGTAACATATATTAATGTGTGATACATCATTTTCAAGCTAAAAGTATGGAGTACAACACAGCACACAGTTTCTGCATTTTAAAATATATAATTTTATTAAAAATACACATTTATGCAAATTTGTATTAATTATGCGCATAAATTATGTACAATTTCTCATCTGAAGAGCAAAGTATACATTTTTATTTAAAAATGTCAACGTCAAATCAAAGCATAATCAATCAGCCATATCATTCTAAAATTTCAGCTTGATCTGAGCAAAACCTCAAATGTTACAGGCCAATATCTGGCGTCCTCCACATTATGTACATTTCAAAATTCCAGTATAATTCAGTTTGATCAAATATGGGAGATTGCGTCACCCCACACATAGATTTGAACCTGGATCTACAGGGTGCCAAACATGCACTCTGACTGCCATACCAATGAGCCAGGCTCCATAGTGTGACCGTCAGAGCACATACACATACTACTATCTGTAGTGCAGCACTCAGTCACACTGCCCTCCACTTCGGGAAGTGCACCCTTGCGCTTCATGCACATAGGCATTCCTTACGCATCCACCAACTGTACTTCTCCCATCTAGAGTGTCCCACACACACACACACACACACACACAAGTGCTTTACCCATCTATGGGGCCCCTCACACAGGGGTCAACCTACCTGGGGGTCCCTCATACAGTTTTATCGGCACTCCTTCGATGACCTCACGGCAAGCCATCCAACCTCCGACACCATTTGTAGCGAACAAAGAGCATAGTCACAGAGAGAGAGAGAGAGAGGAGACAGAGAGAGAGAGATGAGACAAAGGAGACAGAGAGGAAGGGGAGATAGAGACAAAGGAGACAGAGAGAGAGAGGAGACAGAGAGAGAGGAGAGATAGAGAGAGTGAAGACAGAAAGAGAGTGGAGACAGAGAGAGAGGAGAGACAGAGAGAGAGGAGAGACAGAGAGAGGAGACACAGAGAGAGGAGAGACAGAGAGAGAGGAGACAGAGAGAGGGTACAAATGGTTTCAGAGGTGGGATGGCATGCCGTAAGGTCATCGGAGGCGTGCCCGTAAAACTGTATGAGGGGAACATGGGCTTTGGGCAAGGTCTACCATGTCACGGGAGCGGCTCAAAGCTGAAGGCCATGTGACATGTAATGGACCCCAGTACTTTGGATGGAAATGATAAGCTGAGAGAAGTCATAACTTTCCTTGACCATTTCAAAGAGCGCTGCAAAGCTCTGCATCAGCCCTTTCAAAATGTGTCCATCGAAAGAGAAAGCCCAGATCTGGAATTTGTCAATATATTAAAATGTCAAACTCTCCTGGCTTGTAGGCCTCTTGGCCCTTCCCCTCTTGGTCTCACACCTCTCCCTCTCGCTGGTCTTGGGTTGGCTGGCAGATTTTCAGGAGCACCCTCATCGCTGCTCTCCTCGTGGCTAATATTGCCATTACCTAAGCTGAAATCAATTGATCAGAAAAAGGAACAGTTCATTTTCTATTCTTCATTTTACACAATATATATATATTGTACAGGGCTGAAATAACAAGCACACAAAACCTTGAGGTCTCAAATCAACAAAGAAATATTGACAGAATTACAAAGTGATCACTATCTAACTGCACTAAAACCATAAGTAACAGTCACATTTTTTTCATGAATTAGGTAAGAAAAACACCCTGAAAGGAAAAGAAATACTGCTTTATCTTTTATTCTAAATGTCTTGTAAGTCCCTGCTTGCTTATGCCTTTCAAATGCCAAAATGAAAATCCAGTAACATGTCGTTTGCTATTACAAGGTGGGTTTGCGTCAGCTTTGCGGTAAACAAAACACATGTGAATGTTCGCCTCACAAATGTCTTATAAATCTACAAATCTAGCCAAGTTCAAAGCCGAGCACAAAACTAAATACAAGTTTTGATAAAGTTCATTATTTACTCCGAGAAACAAATGAGGAAAGCATGTATTTCAGTGACAACTTGTTGGGTGTGTGTATTTATGATGAAACCTACCTTGTGATAGAAACGCAGTCGAAGTACTTTTCTCCGGTGCTTTCTCCTTCCAATCCTCGGTAAAATTCAAACTTTTTCTCCAATATAAATCCTTCCAGGACCACTGTGTACATTGCTTTCTTGGTCACTCGTCATACATTAGAAATGCTGCTTCTTTTTGTGCTGAAAATCGCTATTTCTCAATGAGGTGTTGCATACTCGCGGACGCCATGTTTGATTTTCTGACCTCAGTCACGTCACTCGCGTAGCTTGATTTGACAAGCTCTGTCGGACTAGCCAATCAATAACATGGATTTAAAAAGCATGCAATCTGATTGGATGGGTCTTGAGGCTTTAGTAAAAAAAAAAAAATTCAAAAATATGTTATTTTCCGTTGTCACGGCACCAAAACGTCATCGTTCCAAAAGGAACGATATTAACACGGGGCGGCACCAAGGGGTTAATGTCTCTGACTTCCTGCACAGCTTGACCCTCCATCAGCTCTTACTCTGTCTGTCCATGAACCATATGAAACTCATGAGGGTCCTGCTGGCATATCTGGCCCTCCCTTGGAATCAAAAATTCCCACACTGATCAGGCCTAGAAATAATTGTGTGCCTTACACCCATAAGACAAACAAAAGAAACCTCCGACCTGTATCACTTCTTCACCCCCCTGCCACCCACGCTATGCCACTCATGTCAACTGCCAAGATGGCCCTCCTAAATGTTAGGTCCCTCTCTAACAAGTCATTTTTAATTAATGATCTTATATCCAGTTTCTGTCTTGACTTCATGCTGCTAACTGAAACATGGCTAAACCCAGCCAACAGCAACTGTACTCTTATTGAAGCAACCCCCCCTAACTTTGACTTCATGCATGCCTCTAGAACTAACAAGAGAGGGGGTGGCATTGCCACCCTATTTAGAACATCCTTTCAGTGTAAGCCGTCGTCATCTGGCGATTTCTCATCATTTGAGTACCTATGCACCATCGTTAAGGGCCCCCCTCAGATTTTGCTAGTGACCATATATAGACCTCCTAAACAGTCACTCACACTCTTTCTTGAGGAACTCAGTGATTTATTTTCCATTATCTGTATTGAGTTTGACTGCCTAATTATATGTGGTGATCTAAATATACATGCCAATATCTCAGAGAATAGCCATACTAAGGACTTTGCAACCTTACTTGACACTTTCACTCTAACTCAACATGTAACAGAACCCACACACTCCCTCGGTCATACTCTTGACCTAGTTATTACCAAGGGTCTCACTGTCTCAATGGAGGTAAAGGATCTGGCCCTTTCAGATCATTTCTGCATATTCTTTGAAGTGACTATAGCTACTCAACCTCAAAATAGTAGTATTACTTCAAAGAAACGTATTATCAACGACCACACTAGTACTCTCTTTAAACAGGCACTAGTATCTTCATCCTCTCACCTTTCTGCTCTCCTGAACAATCAACTGGGTCTGCTGATGCTCTGTTTGATTCTTTCAACTCAAGGATGACAAACATTATGGACAACATTGCTCCTATAAAACCTAAAACACTTAGAAATAAAAACAGAACACCTTGGTTATCTAGTCCCTCCGTCAAATCCCTTAAAAGGGATTGTAGAAAGTCTGACAGGAAATGGCGGAAATCAAAACTCCAGATAGACTGTGACATTTTTAGAGGAAGGCTGCGTGTATATAATGATGCAATCTGCAGGGCAAGACAGTCCTACTTCTCCAATATAATCAACCAGAATCAACAACAACGCTATTCTCCACTGTTGAAAAGCTGACATCTCCTCCATGTCAACTCCCCCTCGATCTGCATTCAGCAAAAGCATGTAATGACTTCGCCTCTGTCTTAACTGAAAACATTTCTAGAATTAGGGCCAACATTTCTTCTCAAACATGTAGCAGTCATAACCTGGAACTCCCTCAAATATTCCAACCCACCTCAATGTCTGACTTCTCCTCTATTGATTCTGAAACTCTTCTTAAGACCATACATAATCTAAATTCCTCCACCTGTTTACTTGATACTCTCCCTACCAAATTCTTAAAAACTGTTTCTCATCTTTTATCATCTGATCTACTCCTGATCATAAACACTTCTCTGCAGTCAGGATCTTTTCCTAAGTTCTTAAAGATGGCCATTGTGAAACCCCTCCTTAAGAAGAGAAATCTAGACACCTCAGTTCTTAATAACTACAGACCTATTTCCAACCTTCCTTTTATTGGAAAAATAATTGAAAAAATAGTTTTTATTCAACTGAGTGAGTTCCTGTCAAATAACCACTGCCTTGATCCTTTTCAATCTGGCTTTAGGTCATATCATAGCACAGAGAGGGCTCTTATTAAAGTTTTAAATGATATTCGCCTTAACTCAGACTCACAAAGAGCATCAGTGCTAGTCTTACTTGACCTTAGTGCAGCGTTCGACACAGTCGACCATGCTATTCTTCTCCATAGACTGGCACACTGGGTTGGGCTATCAGGCACAGTTTTAAACTGGCTTAAGTCATATCTTGAAGATAGAAGTTTCACTGTGACTATTGGTAACTGGTCCTCATCTTCCACTCCACTAACATGTGGTGTCCCCCAAGGGTCCATCCTGGGTCCTCTACTCTATAATCTGTACATGCTGCCACTCGGACAGATTATTCGAAAGTACCAGATTTCATATCATAGTTATGCAGATGATACACAAATGTATCTATCTCTGTCACGCAATGACCCAACCCCACTTCAAGTCCTATATCAGTGTCTTGCAGATGTCGACATATGGATGTGTCAGAATTTTCTCCAGCTTAACAACGAGAAAACTGAAGTGATTTTATTTGGCAACAAAAAGGACAGTCTTCAACTAACGTCACTACTTTCAAACAAAGGACTACAGGTTAAGACCACTGTAAAAAACCTTGGAGTCCAAATTGACAGTGACCTCACTTTTAACAGCCATATCAAGTCAGTTTCTAAATCAGCTTTCTATCATTTAAAAACCATTTCAAAATTAAGAAATCTCATGAAAAAATCAGATCTGGAGAAGCTCATTCATGCCTTTATTTCTAGCAAGCTTGACTACTGTAACGGTCTCCTCACAGGCCTACCCAAAAAAAACATCAGGCAGCTCCAGCTGATCCAAAATGCAGCTGCTAGGGTCCTTATGAAAGCTAAGAGGTCAGACCACATTACACCCCTACTAAAAACTTTACACTGGCTCCCTGTCAGTCAAAGAATAGATTTTAAAGTATTGTTGCTTGTTTTTAAATCACTAACTGGAATGGGGCCCACTTATCTCGTAGACCTCCTCCAATACCACACCCCCACTAGACCTCTTAGATCTCAAGACCAACTGTTTTTAACAAAACCAACTGTGAGAACCAAAAGCGGTGAAGCTGCCTTTTGTTTTTATGCTACTCAGCTGTGGAACCAGCTGCCAATGTCAATTAGAACTGCACCCTCTATTGACAGTTTTAAAACCAGTATCAAGACCCATCTATTTTCTGTTGCCTTTTCTTATGTGTCCTTTACACGACAATGATCTGAACGCAAACCGCAAAAGTGGCGTTGCGTTCCCACTTTTTATTTCGCGTTTAGACGAGAGTCTTTGGGTGGAAATCTGCATGCAGACGGTGACGCAAAAGTGTGTGAAATTGAACTTAACGGTGCAGACGTGGAGGTACCTACTGCAGGATGTATATGTGTCCATTCTATTCCACTATGGCTATTTTAACGCGATTGGGTGCTTATTTATTTATTCATTCACTTACATTTGCAGTGTTCGTGTACATTTACATTTAGTCATTTAGCAAACGCCTTTGGCCAAAGCGACGTAGGCTACAAGGGATAGAACAGACAAGCTTTTAGACCTAGTGTAATTAATGCGCCTTCTCTGTTCTGTTTTATCTCTGATTACTCGGCTTATTTGCTGAAATGACCTTTGGATAGATATCAAAGCAGCTTGAATCTCCGACTGATGGAAATAATCCGACATGTTTGTTGTTGTTTGGCTGTATGCACATGGATATGATGTCAACGCGTATGCGAGGATAGCCAGCGTGAGCAGCTCAGAGCACACTTTTGCGTTTTCAACCCGTTAGACGGGAACGTGACGGTGGAGCGTTTTTAAGATTTCCACTCTGGAGGGTGGGTTCATTTTTTTGCGTTTTTAAGCCCTTAAAACGCTGTCGCCGTCTAAACAAAAGGCACATCTGATAAAATATTTTGTCGGTTTCACCCGGGAGCGTTGTCGTGTAAAGCCACCCTTAGACTCATTTTTTCTGTTTTCAGTTTTTCTGTTTTATATGCTCTCCCTTATGCATAACCCTTTATTCACTTTATTTATGTTTTTTATCTGATTTTATATATTTAAATTTTTTATATTTTGTCTTGTCTTCCTTTTACTATGTAAAACACTTCATTTTATTTGTGTAAAGCACTTTGGGTTGCCATTGGCATGAAATGTGCTATATAAATAAAAGTGCCTTGCCTTGCCTTGCCTAAATGAGCTTTGTGTTACTGACCTTTACTCCTCTCAGTTGGTCTAGAAGTAGTGCAGTCAGTGAGGGTTGAGCTCAGCCTGAATCATGTCTGCAGTCAGGACTGTGCTGCTGCTCTGGGTCTGTGTAGGTGCGTTTGTCAGTACTTATGGAGCTTTGGTTATCTCTACTGACACTGATGCACAGGTGAGTACCTGCACCTACACAGATATACCACATTATGTGCACAACCTGCCTTGTGTCAGTCCCACCAAGGCACCCGGTCTCACGATCAAAAGGGGGTCTAGCAGAATGGACTGGAAACATTTTGTTCTGTAAGGTAGGGATGTCAACTCAGCAGGGGCAGTATTAAGCCGATTTTTTCAGAGATTTTAACATTGTCATGGAAAATGAAAACAATGGTCTTCCAATCGCATTCTAATCAGTGATGAACTCTATCGGGTTTTCCTTACATGTTAACATGCCCACTCATGACTTTAAGCACACCATTGATTTTGTATCAACAAATGTCTTAGAAATCGACTATCTAATAGTTCTAAAATTACATCCTCAAAATACTCCTCAGATCATCACCTAATTACTTTCAATATGTAATTAGGAGTCTTTGCACCATCGGATTCAATCCAGCTCTATAGCTGTTGTTTATTTGGCAAAACTACAACTGAGTTCATATAAAAACTACCAGCTGCACTTGCCTCAATTTCTTACTTCAGGATCAGAATGTTTCACTAGCACATCCTAACCTCATGGCGACCTGCTAACAAATGGTGTAAATAATGTGCCCTGCTCATTTCACTTTCTGATGCCCAATCAGCCTAATTGTCTTGAAGTTTCAGGCTATGTATCGCAATCATTTAAAGTAGCAGTGATAAAGCCATGACCAAAACCTTGACAACCTGGCTAATTACAGGCCTTTTTTCAACCTCCTTTTCCTGTCAAAAATACCTTTAAAAGGTTATAGCAAAGCAGCTCACTTCCTTTCTGCATAGAAACATCATCAAAGAAGAATCTGGCTTTAGAGACACAGTACTGAAACAGCCTCAGCCAAAGTTCTGAATGATCCACTCATTGCATCTGATCATGGATGCATTTTGATATTGGTTCTTCTAGACCGTAGTGCTGCTTTCAACACTATAGATCATCATATTTTCAATATAGAGACTTGAACACCATGTTAATATCAAAGGCTGTGTCCTATCTGCAGGTGGGCAGAATAAGCTAAAGCTATAATCAAGTATGAATATTTTTACTTTATGATTATAATGACTCAAGTAGTCAAAATCATTTCCTGAATAAGAGTAAAAATGTATCTATATGTATCTATGTAGTGAGTAACTTCATATGATTATATTTTTGACATCTATTTGGCATATTTAGGCCTATTATATTCAAATGTTGGGTTATGCCCAAAATATAACATTTTAAAAGGCTTTTCTAATAAACACAATGTAACATTTCCAAGAAGGCCTACTTTTAGAACCAACATATACCCGACAATTGCGCTCTCGCAATTGCGCTGCCTGCCTCACTAACAATAGTTTTCTCATTGAACTCAAAGGTTCTACGCTTGCGCACGCATGCGTAAAACCCAGTTTGGAGTGATTTCGCAATCCTAACTGAGGCACTGCCTCAGCTGCCCATAGACACCAATGCATCTGCCTCATCCCACGGCACGTCCCTGTTTTCTGGAACCGGAAATGCGCAAATTCAGCGATTTTGATAATAAAAATGCTCGAAATGATCGGAATCATGCAGAAATTACATCCATACCACAGATAAGAAGAGGAATATGAATATTTATTTTTAGTATATATTTTGTAACTTTTCAAATTGACAGGTGAGGCTCTGCCTCCCCTGCCTCCTATGACCGTACGTCCCTGCCCCCTGCCGATTTCGCAAGCTTGGCCACTTGCAAAGAAATGCGTAATATATAATTGTACTGGTAGGTCTATTCTAATAGTGAGAGACAGAACATCAGCAAAAACATCCATAAAACTGCATTTAATAACAGTTATAAATTGATTTGCATTTGATTGCAGGAAGTATTTGATCCCCTACCGAACAGCAAGAATTCTGGCTCCCACAGACCAGTTTTGTGCCCACAAGCAGGCCCGGGTAGGGTAATCCGGAGAATCGGGAGAGTTCCCGGTGGGCCGCTTCACTTTTGGGCCGGTCGTTTTTTTTTTAACATTTGTCACGTTAGTCGATCTTCTCTTAAAGTAAGCTACACACGTTCCGCATTCTGACACCACAGCCTCTGCATTGGTTGTACCATGCAAGGAAGTTCTCCCCCCTTCCAAATAGAGTTGGTTGGGTCCATAGCCCGTCTTTTCCAAAAAGTTTTCTCAGGTAGGCTACCAATAGCTGGGCCGGCCCTACCGCAACGATACGAGTCAGGGAGGATGGATGGGAGGAAGAGGCCAGGAGGGGCTGAAAAACCCAGGTTGAAAAAAATAAAGGTATTGGAGGAGGGTGCTGCCAAATGTGCCAAGCTTACCGATTTATTTTCAAGTGGACAAACACACGTGGCAACTGGTAAAGAGAGACATAGGCCTAATTGACCCTTCCGCAAACTCCGCCCCCCTTAGCAACGGTTGCTATATCAGTCAAGCATTCACGTTTCCCAGCCAGGTTCTCAGCATTGGTATGAATGGCGTGGCAACATGTTTTCAACCATGTCAATTTCAGCTCTACCCAAAGAAATCACAAGCAATTTTTGAAAAAACGGCAAGATCTCAGATCGAAGCAGGCAAAAGGGTCTGCAATATGCTTATGAAGGCTACAACCACGACATTACATGCCGTGTTTGTAGACAGACAAATGAGTTCCGGATAGAGGGCTAAGCCTACAGGTCCCAATGTAAGAGGCAGTCGCCGCTACGCAAACATGTAAGGTGGTAAAACTGAATCGTATTTTAAGCAAGGGTTTCTCACGTTTTCGATGCAGTGGGCAGATTTTAGCTACATAGCTTCTTACCTTGGAACAAACGTAGGTGCTTCTGTTTATGTTGCTGACATTCAGCTGATGGGGGGGTCGTCCACATTAGGGACTTTAAGCAGCGACGGTAGAGGGACGGCTACGGCGTCCGCGAACATTCCAACGGGTTGCTGTAGTAGTGGTAATCCACTATCACTAAGCAACATTGTAACTGTCAACGGCTACTTCTTGCGAACATTTTTCTGTATTCGTATTCTGCATTCGTCCACCTTAAAGGTTTTTTGAAATTAAGAGTATCTATAAGTACGTATTAGGTCATTATGTCTCTTAAAATGGCCCGAGAGCATTTGATATTTGTGTTGGATGACAATTTAATTACGGACGAGGAGTTTGTATTACTCTACGAAGAGAACCGGTCCAGCAATTTAGATTTGCCATACAACGAATAAAGACCCTTTAATCTGGTCGAAATGAAGGACGATGAATGCCTTGCGGAGTTCCGGGTAAGAAAAGCAGGTGCTTCTGTTTATGTTGCTGACATTCAGCTGATGGGGGGGTCGTCCACATTGTTTGATCCACAGCAGGCATTTCTCTCTCTGGGTCTTGGGTTTCGGGAAGGGATAACATTTTACCCCTCCCTCCAGCCTTTTTGGATATCGGCTGTCAGAATTACACACTCCATAAGCGCAACGTTTCATTTTCTCTTCTCGAGCAGACGTCTCTGTCATAGACTTCCATTCATCAAAATGGCTTGCTTGACTGAGGTCCCGAGCTTAGTAACCGTTGTTATGCTATGATTGATCAGTTACCGTTTTGGGGGTGTGGTCGCGGAAGGGACAACGTTGTACTTTGCCTGGCTGAGGTTTGTAAAAGACCATAAGGGTTGAAAAAGCGGACTGGAGGTTCTTCTAAGTTCGTCTTCTCTGATGAGTCCGATTTCACAGTAGGTGCAAGACTCTCTGGCTTGTAGGCCTCTCCAGGTCTCAGTCTAACCATCAGACGACCATGTGTTGGGCAAAGCTGAAAATTGGACTCATCAGAGAAGACGAACTAGAAGACCCTCCAGTCCGCTTTTTTCAATCCTTATGGTCTTTTACAAACCTCTGCCAGGCAAAGTACAACGTTGTCCCGGAAGAAAAACTTGCTTCCTTTAGCTCTGACAATGTTCCCCAACTCTGAGAAATGTTTTTTCCAGCAGGGCAATGCTCCATGCCACACAGCCAGGCCAGTAAAGGTGTGGATGGAGTACCACCAGATCAGGACCCTGTCATGGCCAGCCCAATTTCGAGACCTGAATCCCATAAAAAAACCTCTGAAATGTGATCAAGAGGAAGATGGATGGTCACAAGCCATGACAAGAAGCCGAGCTGCTTGAATTCTTGCGCCAGGAGTAGCATAAAGTCACCCAACGGCAATGTGAAAGACTGGTGGAGAGCATGCCAAGACACATGAACGTTGTGATTTTAAATCAAGGTTATTCCACCAAATATTGATTTCTGAACTCTTCCTAAGTGTAAGCATTAGTATTGTGTAGTTTAAAAATGAATATGAGCATGTTTTCTTTGCATTATTCGAGATCTGAAGACACTGCATCTTTTTTGCTATTTTGACCAATTGTCATTTTTCTGCAAATAAATGATCTAAATGACAATATTTTTATTTGAAATTTGGTAGGAATGTTGCCAGTAGGTTATAGAATAAAACAAAAATGTACATTTTACTTTAACACATACCAATAAATAGTAAAACCAGAGAAACTGATAATTTTGAAGTGGTCTCTTAATTTTTTCCGCGGCTGTATATGTATTTACGTTTTCATGTGTTCACATTTATTTATTTATACCTACATTTATTTATTTATACTTACATATATTTATTTATACCTACATTTATCCACGGTGTAACTTGCTTGCAGCAAAATAAATCCGTCAACCCCTGTCACCAAGTCAGGGGGCGGGTTAAAGCCTCTGATTGGTGGTTCAACTTGAATTGACTGCTTTTGACTAATTCAATATGACAGCACCCGGTGTGGATTCAATAAATGGAATATTGCATGCTACAGTAGTCGAAATGTTGGCTGAGGAGATGGAGGCCACTGACAATTCACATTGTTTTTTAAATCATATTGAGGGCTTCGCTGAGATTATATCAACGATATCGGCCCTGACTGACACAGACATAGATGAAAATGTGTTCACGATCCTCAGCGAGATGGTAAAGGCAGATGAGGCTGAGTGATACAGGCGATAAACCCTGGAGGTGGTCGTACTCTGTTTGATCTTCGTCTGGCACAATTGAACACTTCGCACTCTCTAGCCTGAAAATACAAGATATTGCGAACCTTTTTCGAGTGTCCAAGCGCACTATCATGCGACAAATGCAGCAGAGTGGTATCAGGTATTAAAAAGAGTAGACTGTGTCTGTGTCAGGGGTATAGATGTTCGTGGCCTGGAGAAAGTAATGGGTAAACGTTCCTTGTCATGACTAAAAGGGGAGCTCCAACTATTAACTCTCTAGTCTGAGAGTTGTCATGTGTTGGGGAGACTGTTGGGGAGACTGTTGTAACGTCATTACTGCTTGACTGTCACTATGTTTACATTATTGTGCCCTATAAAAGATGGTCCTCCGGCCTTCAGAGCGGAGAGAGACATGATTGAGACCTAAGCCTGGTGTTGTGTTGTTTTTTATTGAAGGATTGCATTCTTTCAACCCTATAGCTGAATCTCTCAACCCTTCCCCAGTGTGTGACTATTGGCTTTAACAATGGTATCCCCTGCACTTCCACCAGTGGACTACGAGTTTTACATTCCATCTTGTCTACCTGTTGTAGCCAAATAAACGTAAAGGATCCACACATCTAGGACTCATAGCCAATTTAATGGATTAGCAGCCTACTTATGCAAACCTACAGGTGTGGCATAGTTATGATGGCGCTTGGGGCGTATGCGGGTTCATGTAAACAGAAACTTTTTTTGAAAACGACCTTGTGTGTACGACGTTATTTTTGAACGGAGGGGCAGAAATATTCTCTATTCTGTAATTACCCAGCTATGTGTAAATGTGGTCTTACTCTTAGTCACTCCGTTTATGAAGAGACGGACAAAACACTTTCTTCATCACTGGTGATTCAAAAACTGAGAACATAAGAACCATGCTACAGCGTAACATCCTAATAGCAGCCTGATGCAAACTATGGAAGAAGAGATAGACGTGATGGGGTAACGACAGCGCTACGACTACTACTCGATCGGCCAGTGCACCCATGGCTAAGGCCACATTAAACCCAACATTTCATCACACTACTAGAAATACTACTACTACTAGTAGTAGACGAGTTGAGGGCCTCTTTAATTAAGGATGCAGCCTCACGCTGCAGTCTTCTGGGACATTCTGGCATCTTGATTTATTTAAATAATGCTCAATAACTTTCATTAAACTAAATCTGGCGCTTGGCATGCATAAACGCCAAAATTAGGTATCCCTCTGGATCGAATAGAGCCTGATCGACTGGTTGAGCCTGCCTGGTGTGTAATACTGTTCATTCACCAATCAAAGGCTTTAACGGGGGATGACGGATTTATTTTGCTGCAAGCAAGTTACACCGTGGATAAATGTAAGTATAAATAAATATATGTACGTATAAATAAATAAATGTAGGTATAAATACATAAATGTGAACACATGAAAACGTAAATATATATATATATACACACACGAGTTCATGTAACATTTATATATTTAGTATCTCATTTTATTCATTTTGTTATCTAATTATGTATTTATCCAAGTATTTAACCATTTATTTATTTAGTTTTGGCCCCGATAATCCTCCATACACGTCAACCATTCCACTACCACTTATTTCATGTATAGCGCCACCTAGTTACAAATGAAAAAGCAAAAATGGAGTCTTGTAAAACATTTTAATTGTAAGTTGACAATGTCAGAACTGCACGAAATCGGAGGTGTGGGATCATTATGACACCTTCTGACTGCACGTTAAGTTTCGTGGAATTCCGTTCACGGGGGGGCATGCAATAAATTGATTCATATGATTATACACCAACTGGCCTGTAGGTGGCGCGACACAGTTTTCTTCGAATATCCCGAGAACCGTAGGGCCTTGGAGGGCCAAATTGTTCTTGTATGTTTGTGTCAAGGGGCCATGTCAACACATACCATAACCAGTCATTACATGTATAGCGCCACCTAGTTAAAAATTAAAAAGCAAAAATTAGGTGTTTTAATCGAATATATGTCAAAGTGCTCGAAAATTTACCAAATTTGCCAGGGACATCAAGCCTGTAACCGTCCATCTTCGGTAGAGTTTTTGTCCATGGATTAAGCAAAATGGCTCTGTAGTCCCCCTAGAACATTGCAAAAACCCCTGCGCATTGGGGTTATTTTGGCGTAGCTTGACTGAATTCGGTACACGTCTTCATCATGCTTGGACTCACCAAAAAGTCTCTTGACGCCATGGTGGCAGGTCCACAGGAAGTCGGCCATTTTGAGTGGAAGATGCGTTTTGACGGCGTTTGCACACCTCGGATCTGATCGAACTCCTCCGACAGCTTTAATGGTAACGCCTTGAAATGTGGTCTGGCTACTCTTTAGCCATGGGCGACTAAAAGTTATTTTGGATTTTCTCATTCTCAAGGTGTGGGCGTGGCAGACCCTCAAACTTTGCCAACTAGTTAGTTCTTGCCACAAAACACAAAGTCTCTTATAACTCTTGCGAACATTGTTTGATCCAGAGAAAATGTCCTAGGGTGGACGCTGGCCCGAACCAGTACATATGCCTGTACATATGCCTGACTGATATCACCTATAGCGCCACCTGTTGGTGGTTGGAAACTTCACTTTGTTTCCACATCTCGCATGTGATTGAATTTATGTGACCTGTTTTAGCAAACTACATTGCAAAAGAAAAATATACCAAAACAATCCACAAAAAAGTAGTACACAAAACATTACATTACCAAATCATCAAAATCTATCACAAATAATTCCTTTAATACATAAAAATGAAACACAAACCAATTTACACACACAAAACACATAAAAACTCACAAACACACTGACAACCATGACTCATTCTTTGTTAAAACCTACTGAACAGTTTGGCGATCATATTTTGTAACGCTTTGCATTACGTCTAGTTTTTAACAGTTTTTATTAGTAGCCATACTAGTTGATATCAGCGCATTACGCTGTATTTTGCGAATTTACCTTAGCAACATGTCCACAGATAGAAGTTGGACAGTGGTGTTTATACAACAAGAATAAACATGAAACACACACAAGTTTGTATTGAGTCCAATAACATATTGAAAAGAACACATTTTTTGCACAGAAAACAATACGGATGATTGCATGTCTTGTACTGATTTGACTTTTGGTGCTTTTCCTTTTGTGGACAAAAGGCTGAATGCACTTCCCCACTTTTGTGGACAAAATAAACTCTGCCCATGTTCGATATGTCAACAATTCTGCTATATCACGGAAAGAGTGATCTTAAGCCCAATACAACCTGCGAGTCCACAAGTTGCCTTATAGCTGTGCAAGGTATTTCTTGTGAAGAGTTGATGGCAGTAACAACTAAAGGAGATTGTGCAAACTCTTATAAAGATGTTGCAAGATTGCACAGAAAAAACACATTCACATGAAATGCATCAAAAGGGTGTCGACAGTTTGACCTCTGGCACCTAAACATGTGAAAACCTGTTGCCAGCTATAGCATTGTATGATACTGTAAAAAAAATTGAATCCCAAGTACACTGATAATACTTGTTACTTAACAGTTAGACACCTGGGCATCTTTTTGGTTGGTACATTTTGAAAGGGTCTTTTCACAACAATCTAAGAGACAGAAAAAAGGAAGCAGAAGTTTTGCAAATGCACAGAAGCAGCCTGAGGGGGGAGGAGAAGTGAAAGTCCTCTCTATGGCAGAGGTGGTGTAGACACACACACTCTGAAATTTAACCCATCCAGGGAAGTGACACACACACACACACACAGTGAAGTGAAGTAACACTAACCCGGAGCAGTGGGCTGCCATTAGTGGCGCCCGGGGAGCAGTGATAGGGGTTAGGTGCCTTGGTCAAGGGCACTTCAGCCGTGGATGTGGGCATGGGAGAGCAGTGGTCTACCACTTCCCCCGCCCACATTTTTCCTACTGGTCGGGGATCGAACCGGCCACCTTTCGGTTTCCGGCCTGAAACCCTAACCAGTAGGCCACGGCTGCCCCTTGAGAAGGAGTCCAATGGAAGCCCAGGACAGTGCAGACAAAAGCAGGGGCTATTTCAGAGCAGGGGCAGGCTTTGAGGGAAAGCATTACAAAACCTGAACGAGAAATTATTCAATAATGCTATCAGATTTAGAGACCAGCTTGTGAGAAAAACTCCATAGGCTCCCAGTGAACACAGTGAAACCCTTTCAGATGGTTCAGAATGTGGCGACACTTCATGAATTGAATGGAATTGAGCTCAGTCATACAGACTTGGGCCCCTTCAGTTGGTTCCTCCAAGGTCCCTGCATTATAGACTGTTCTATTTGTGGCTCTCCAATGGTGGAATGATCAAACGCTATCAGAGCTGGGGTGTCCCTCTCTATCTTCAAGAATCTAAAGACCTGTTGCGAGAGACCTGTTGCGTTCCTTTCCTAACACCTCTAACCAGTGGCGGACCTAGTCATTTGGGGGCCTAAGGCGAAAACATAGCCAGGGGCCCTCTTCATCCGTCCTTTTAATGCAAAAAAAAAAGGGCCACCTCAAAGCAGGGGCGGACTGGGGGGAAAAAGTGGCCCGGGAGTTGTCTGTCAGAGCGGCCCACTTAATATACGGCGCGTTGCCCGCTCAATGTATGCAAAATACCCATACACTTAACATAATTTTGGATGATTACAAAGAAATAACATTATATATGTTTTTTAATAACATTTGGATCCACAAATTTGCCTGGATGGACACATTGAATAAAATGATACTGGCTATTGTAACACTCCAAGGAAGGTAGGGCCTATAGTTTGCTAGATGAATATGCTTAACTCTGGGCTAGTATCAGATGGTTAGGCCTATATGTATAACTACAGAGCCTTTAGGCATAAATGTCAGCAGAGAAAGAGTACACAATTTTTTTGATAATGATTAGGGCGACCTACATTAAGCAATATCATTTTTTTTGTAGGCTGATTAACTCATACAGCAATACCTTTTTGTATAGTAGATGGCAGCACACAATCAAAATATTTCCCCTCTACCTACATAGCTACAGTAGCTAGTTATATGGAAGAAAGTTGCATTCAGGAGCCTTCATAAGCAAACATGATTTGGCTCCGCATTAAATTATCCCACTTTTTCATTATCCACATGTCTCAAATGTTGTATGATGCAACATAGCTTTACAGGACACATAAATGTCCAGTAACAACGTAAAGAAGGGGGCAACATATAAGTCAAAACCAACTATATTTATTGACTGATCTCGAAAGTATTGGCTTACAAAAGCTAACTAAGTCTTCACAAAGAAAATAACTCAGTGTTAGGGCAAAAAGCGAACATTCACACTGTACAACCTATGAAAAGTGACAGCGGTAGCCTACAAATAAAGAAATACAGACCGCGTTAGCCACTTCACAGCGTGCTAGCCATGATTTTCTTTCGTTCCAATTCTTGGATGTAGGGTTCCACCCTTTATAGAAACCTGTTGAATCGATACATTTGGTGTAGGAAGTCCTAATTGTTTTGTTGTCAATTTATCTTAATTAGTACGCCGAGAGAGAAAAAAATCTCCTTTTCCTGAAAGCAGTTCGTCGCCACAATCGCGCCACTGGTTTGAACTTTGTTGTAGAAATGAACAGAACAGAACATACGATGGGGTGTAAACATCAGTGGTAATGGTAGTGTTGCATGCTGGGTGTGTGATTATGTGTGTGTGTGTGTGTGTGTGTGTGTGTAGGGGTGTTAAAGGTGTCTACGAGCGAGACATGCAAGTATTAGGCTAGAGTGATTAACATTTAATAACAAATAAACATAGTAAGACTGACGGAGGAGATTAGAAAATAGTAAGACAATAGTAACCATGAGTGTGAATACAGGTCACTAGGAGTAGTATAAATAGCAGACAGTGAATCCCGTTGGTTATCATGACAGGTATATAATGTATTCGCTTAAGCAAGGAAAACTGTCGCAACCGACGATATCTGCGGGAGGGCCGGTTGGTTATGGACTTAGGCCGTCCCATCAGTGCCTGGGTGGGCAATTTATCGTGGGCTTTCTGCTGGGTGAGGGCCTAAGGCAGTTGCCTAGTTCGCCTTAATGGTAGGTCCGCCACTGCCTCTAACCCCCTAACATGCCCAACCAGCATTCCAGCCTTTCACTTTCTCTTATTGAATAGATTCACTACTCCATACTGTACGGAGGCTTGAGTGTTGTTCCTCACTTGTACCTGGCTTTGGATGCAGGCGCTGGATATTCCAATGCAGTCACTGGAACATGGTTTTACTTTATCCATGTTAACAATGCAATGGCTGGCAACAGGTTTTCCCATGTTGCATGTTGCTTTTTCCCATAATCTGTTTCAAACAGTCGCTGCTTGTCACGGTCATCCAGGCTCTCCCACAGTGTAATTAATCTGCTGGCTTGGTGGTTGCTGAGAAACAGAGAGGTCTGCTCCCGTAGCCCCACCAGGTACTCAGCAAGCCTGTCCACATGCTGGTATCCAGGCACATCTTGGTCATCAACAGCCTATGCAAATGACAAAAAAAATGGCACTGACCTTTAATGACACTTTATTGCAGCAGTGGATTTAATAAAACATGTGCAAACGTGTACTCAATGATAGTGAAGAGTATGGCTCGTATTTATAAGCTTACGTATTCTAAAATGATCACACTGATGCTTACCTCAGCTTCTGAGTCACTATCAGCCTGAGAGGATGAACTCGAGGCTAGAGTGGCTGAACTGGAGGCCATTCCAGATGTGCCTGGAACTGGTGTGGATGTGTCTGGAGCCAGAGTGAGGGTGGATGTGTCAGGAGCCAGATTGAGGGTGGGTGTGCTGGGAGCCAGGGTGAGGGTGGGTGTGCCGGGAGCCAGGGTGAGGGTGGGTGTGCTGGGAGCCAGGGTGAGGGTGGGTGTGCTGGGAGCCAGGGTGAGGGTGGGTGTGCTGGGAGCCAGGGTGAGGGTGGGTGTGCTGGGAGCTGTGGTGTAACACACAGTGGATGTCACAGGAGCCACAGGAGATGTGGTGCTTTGCATGCTGGAGATGCTGAGGGCCAGACTGGCAAGACCAGATGTACCCGTTGGAGGACCAGGATTCGGAGAGTTCGCTGAATCCTGAAGGGCCTCGATGTCCAGCACTGTGGGGTCATCTGAAATGTCAGCAAAGCCCTCGTCATCCTCCAAGTTTTCCACCACATCGTGCTCCTCAATTAAATGGGCCGTCTCCTCGGAATCAGGGTGCATGTCCTGTAGAGCCTGACAAGTCTGCCTGAACAGGTACTGCATCCCTATGAGCTCTCCTGAAACAAAAGAGGTTAAGTGGATTTAGGGGTTTAATCAATACCAGGTGAGGAACTTTAATGAACAGTTAATAAAATATTGTAAAACCGATTTCAATTACCAATGTATTAATAAAAGCTTACCAGTGTAACGTGAGGGCGGACTGAACTCTGGTACCAGTTTACTGCCGAACAGCGATTCATAATCTCTGTTCACACAGTGAAGCAGTTCACCTGAGTAGCTGCACAAAGGTGATGGTCCAGTAGCCAGAGCCGCACCCGCACGGTCCTGGTTCCACCTATGCAGTCCTTCCAGGAGATAAATCTGAAAGTTCAGACTGTTGGCACTTGTTCCTGGAAAAAACATTAAATAATAAATTATGAAATATTCTTGCACTGTACAAATTATACACATGAGCCTACATGTGACAGCCACAAACCTGGTATGAAGCGGTTTAGATGGAGATGGAATGACTAGAGATGTGGAGCCTCTGGCACATCTGTACACAGGAATCTGTAAACCTCCCTTTGTAAGCTCCCTTGTTTTGATGTATAGAGCGACACCTGGTGGGTCCTGGATGCACTTGACATGCCTTCTCTGGACACTCCAGATGCGCTCCATCCTTTCCTGATCAAGCAAGGGAACTCCAAGGGTGTCCCTGCCAGTGGTACCCATGAGCATCTGCAGCAGCTCCTCCAGCATCCGAGTGGTGGTCTCCTCACCACGGGTCCTCCGCCGGCAATGGAGAGTCAGCTCGTCCCTGGTCAGATGCGTGTTGATGTCACTGTACACCAAGCCATGTGATTGAAGCTGCAGGGTTTTTGCTTTGCGCAACAGAGCTAAATCAGCTGCATCCCACTCAAATATGCACGCTGATAGGCGTGACATAAAAATAGGGAACAACTGATGAGCATCTGTTGTGCATCCCAGGGCAATTCGACGCATGTAGTGCCAGATATCCAGCCTTACAATAAGGTCTGGACAGCCGCTGAATCTGGCCTTCAGCTTGGTCTGCCCTGCCTCAACACAGCAGCCACAGTCCACATATAATGCAACTGGGGAAGCCACACCAGCCTGCTGGTATCTCCTCACCAGGCCTGCTGCCATGAGGTCAAGGCCAGCTCCCTCCTGAGCGGTCATCACACTCATGAGTATCTGACCATACTCATTTCCCACAGAGGTGAGCCAGAGTCCTGTGCCCTTGGCTGTTCCGGCTAGCTTTTTGGTGATCTGAAACACATAAAATGTATAGGCCCACTGTGAGCAGAATTCCGAAATTCTGAAATACAGGCAGTAGTTCATTTCAGTGGCCTATTTTAAAGAAATTAAGGTCCCCTAACCTTTTTTGTTGAATCCATTTTTAGAATGGTGCCGTGGGTCGATGTCAATCGGGCCTGGATGTCCTCCAGCCTTGTCAAAATTTTCTGGCTGTAAACGGACAGGAGCCACTTACAGCTCGGCACCACAGCAGGCTCCGCAGGCTTAGAGAATGTGACTGGCAACAGTCCTGGACGCCGGAGGAAGTCCTTACAATCGGCGGTGAACCTCGCTACACGTTGAAGCCACTCCTCTGTGTGGCTCTCCCTCAGCTGTTTTAAAACCCGTGTTGGGCTTTTACCCTGGCCTCTCTCCCGCAGCAGCCGGATGACTCGGATGTCACATGCAAACCTGGGTCATAAACAGATATGTATTAGTGAGAATGCTTTACATATTTCTATTTGACAAGGCAAGAGAGACAAGAAACATTACTCACTTTTTGGTGAGGATAATGCTGAATTCTCCTCTGTGAGCCAAGTCCAGTTGCGTAAGGACAGCCTGGCTTGAGGACAGATGGGTACATTTGCATTTGGTGCATATTAGAGACTCTGTCACCATCAGGTAGATCCGGTCCAAGTCCAGGACCCGCCGTGCCCTCTTGCTCAGGCCTGATCCTGTGAGTTGATGATGCCCACAGGCAGGGTTCGGACAGACCAACTTGAATTTCCACAACTTGTAGGGCATCCAGACAAGAAGGGAGTGAGCAAAAAAGCGGTCTGGAACAGGAGCCTGGTGGTACAGATTGGCTGGCTGTGGTGGATTGTACCAGAGCTGCAGGTTGTCTTGCAGTTCTAGTTTTCCTTTGGGCCCCACCTTAAATAGGCTCTTCAGAATCCATTTGTGGTCTTCAGGTGGGAGGCCCTCTGACCACAAACGAGGAAGAGGATGAGCTGTCCCAGTCCCAGAGTCTGCAGTCTTTGTAAACAATGTGTAAGACAATTATTATTTTTTTATATTATATAAGACATACTATACTGGTGAAAGACACTCCTGATGCTCTCTGTAGTATTACATTAAGTAAATGAAATGCTTAATGACTTACAGACACAGTGGCACACACTGCTATTGGACTTGGAACAGAAGCTTGAGCATCTGTCTGAGGAACAGGAGCCTGTAAAAGAATGTCAAGAAATTGACTTCACAAGAATGTATCAAATTTACATAATGTGGTGCTAAAGTCTTTGAACCAGAGGCAGAGTTCAGTAACGATGTCAGCCTGTCTGCAGCCTTTCACACCTTCCATACAAAGGCAGACCCCAGACCCCCTCCCCACTTCACATCCTTAACCTTGAACCTGACCCCCTCCCCACTTCACACCATGAACCTGACCTCCCAGACCGACCCCCTCCCCGTTACACACTTACACTCTGAACCAGACCAGGAGTTCAGCACAAACAGTTGCCGTTTATAACTGATTGAATACTCTTTAATAATCTTTGTGTGTAGAAATACAAATACTTGAACTGTATTTGAAAAGTGACTGTAATTGAATAATTACTCACTGAGACAGCAGTGCTGGCTGGAGAAGTGGTACTGCTTTCGGTGGGGATGGTGACTTGGCTCTGTAAAATAAGAGCATACATAACAATGAATACAATACACTACACTACATCATGTGTAGGTTCAATCAATCAGTCTCTATTCAAACTGGGTCAATCTATTTACCTGGGTTGGTTTTCTAGCTAGGCTTAGATTTGGCCTGGCCGCAGAAACATGAGCACCACCAAATCTTGACTTGTTCAACTGAAAAGCAACAAGGCAAACGCCTGTGTCGTGAGAGAACTATATTGACAAATTATCATTCAGTGAACAAAATGTAAAATATTTATGGTCAATTTATGAGGCCAAATACCATTAAAATATGTGGGGGTGGGTGCTTACGGCCCACAGACACCAGCAATGAACCTAAGGCCCTTTGGCCAGGACTTTGACTGGCTGCTGCTGTCTGCTGCCCTGCAGTGCCTTGAACCGGACCCACTGCTGCCGACTGCTGCCCTGCAGGCCCAGTAGGACTTTGCCTGGCTGCTGCCGTCTGCTGCCCTGCAGTGCCTTGAACCGGACCCACTGCTGCTGACTGCTGCCCTGCAGGCCCAGTAGGACTTTGCCTGGCTGCTGCCGTCTGCGGCCCTGCAGTGCCTTGAACCGGACCCACTGCTGCCGACTGCTGCCCTGCAGGCCCAGTAGGACTTTGCCTGGCTGCTGCCGTCTGCGGCCCTGCAGTGCCTTGAACCGGACCCACTGCTGCCGACTGCTGCCCTGCAGGCCCAGTAGGACTTTGCCTGGCTGCTGCCGTCTGCGGCCCTGCAGGCCCAGAGGCAGTACTTGCTCCAGTTGGCTGTAGAGACATCACAAATTAGTTTGCATATTGATACACACACACACACACACTTTTTGAGTCTTGAATTGACCAGTGTTAATCCACAAACACAGTGAGTGTGGAATCCACAAACACACGCCCTTACTAGACCAAACAAAGACCTCTGTCCTTGTGTCTGCATTGGACATTTTTCAATCTAGAAATAAAAGTTATACAATTGTTTGAGTTTTCATTTTCGTATGTGTAGTCACAGAGATATGATGTAACTGATTTGCTTTTTACATTTGGATTTCCTTGTGGGAACATTGCCTTTTATCCTATTTAATACATGTTATAATGACTTAATAACAATAAATACATTATACTGTGCCATGTATATAGTCATACCCTTTGATACAGCTCGTACCACTTCTTCTGCCTTGGTGCTGGCTTGTTCCCCCCCCCCTGGCAGGCCAGGATCCAGTGCTGGCAAACTTTCTCAAACGTGCCAACCATTCTGATTCTGACATTGCCTTGTGTGACTTCACAGATTTTGCCTTTGGTGACATAGTAATTGCACATTGTTTTTAATGAATGAAAATAACATAAATCCATGAAGAGCAGACCATCTTCCCTGTAATAGTATTAGCCCTATTCTCCACACAGGTGAACCCCCCTCCTCACCACTGTCTCCCTTTCCTGCCATTACCTGTACAACCTCTCAATATTTCGTTTATACATCTGAATTTAAGCGATTGTGCATAAAATACTCTTATTCACAGTCAAAACATTTCGTTATCATTCATTCATAGTCCACGTAAAAGCACCCTTAATATAGTTAACGTTATTTGACGAGGACTAGCGTAATTCCAGTACAGATAACAGAGTGATTATAAGATAGCTATATAGCTAAATAAATCGAAATGACAACAACAGGAATAATTACTTCAATACTTCAATACTTCAAGTTATATCGTACAAGACTAACAGATTATATTAGCAGACCAAAGGCATGAGCGAAAGCGAAATTGCAGTCAGAGAAAGCAGCTTAGGTAAAAAGCTAGCTAAACCAAGGGGAAATGACTTCAATAATTAAAGTAAATACGATCTGCAGGTATACGATTTATGTTATTGTCATGCATTTAAAAAATAATTGTATGCATCTATGTCGCCAAAAGCAACATCTCTAAAATATAGCGACATTTTAGTCAGATAAATTATAGCGTTTTAAAGGTAGAAAGCTAGCTATACACAAAACAATTATCCCATTCAGCAGTGTAGTTAATGTGTAAATACTCACCATGTCGACAAATTTCCTCGGTTTATTTAACTTGAAACAGCTTTAGAGGGAGGTTTGCTTCCTTGAAGTTGTTTGAATTACGGACGCATCTTCTGGCTATTTGAGCTATCCAGAGGTTTGCATTTTCGATTTGCCCGCCCCCCCATCCAGGTCCAGCGTCAGCTAAGTGACGTCGCCTGACGTCGCGCTCCAGCATTTCTGCCGTGCGTGCTGCCCGACGGCGCTCTCCAGGATTTCTGCCGTGATTGGTCAATTGTTATCAACTCTGCAAACTGGTGCGAACGTGATTGGCCAAATCTTTTCAGAATCTTTTCAGGTCTAAAAAAAATTAGCCGGTCGTGTAGTCGGCAGCTGGGGCTGTTAACCAGAAGGTGGCTGGTTCGATCCCCAACCAGAAGGACATTTTTTTTTTGCTGGTCCATCATAAGAGAGTCACTGTTACTCATTTTTCAGGCAATTGGGAACATAACTGACATTCAGAATACAAAAGGGACATTTGAGAATAATAACTGAAAAAAATTCTGTTTTTTTGCCTAAGTCCATACTGGTGCTCTCCCTTTGTGTGTTTGACCCTCAGTGACCTTTAATAGACGGCAGGCATATGGGGCCTACTCTGGTACATAAGTTAGCCATGTGGGCTCTCTGTGACTTAAAACAAGACACAGAGCAGTCATCGCTGCTGGTGTGTGACCCTCAGCAAAATTAAGATTCAAACACAGAAAAATACCTTCAAACTTTGTTTTATTTAGATATATTAAAAAATAGCAAATACAACACACAAACAAACACAAACAATTCCAAACATAACCACACACGGCGAACGTTGTGTGTGTGTGTGTGTGTGTGTGTGTGTGTGTGTGTGTGTGTGTGTGTGTCTATGTGTGTCTGTGTCTGTGTCTGTGTGTATGTGTGTGTGTGTGTGTGTGTGTGTGTGTGTGCGCGTGCACATTAGGGATTTGGGGGTTAACTGCAGCTGGAACCTGCCTCCTCCACTACGCGCATTCTTCTGGGTAGGACCCGGTTTCTGTTGAGGGCCCGGCGTCTGAGGACCCGGAGATGCTGCCTTACCAACTCCAATTCCCTCCTGGAACTTTCCAGTTTGTCCTGAAGAGATTTTCTTTGTTTTAGAAGGATTTTGCAGGACTCGCAGCACACTCGCAGAGTCATATCTAAACAACACAAAAAACATTCTGGTAATGGTAAAAATCTTAGATAATATGACACACACACACACACACACACACACACACACACACACACACACACACACACACACACACACACACACACACACACACACACACACACACACACACACACACACACACACACACACACACACACACAAACACACACACACACAGCTCCCCTCCCACCTCCCCCCTGGCTGACTGCCACACAGCTTTTCCAGCCACTAACCATCTAACTAATAGTTACAACTCAATAGCTAAACATACTTGTAATAACAGAACACTCACCGTCTTGAAAACTCACTGCAATCTTGAAAGAAATGTCTCTGAAATTTGTCTTTAAGAATCTTGCTGCTCCACTCTCCAGCTCTTTCTCCCACAAAATGGCGACAGAGTAGGTCAGGCTTATATACTGGGGAGAGATTCTGAGAGGCGGGTTCAGGCTTTGCTTCAGGGGGACTCTTGAAACAGTCAACAGAGGAATTTGAGGAATTTGAGGGTGCCTTGAAACTTTCTCGGTGTGTGTGTGAAAGAGAGAGAGTTGTGTGTGTGTGTCTGTGTGCCTGTGTGTGTGTCTGTGTGTCTGTGTGCCTGTGTGTGTGTCTGTGTGCCTGTGTGTGTGTGTGTGTTGTCTTTAGGTGTAAATGCAAGCTGAGTGCTGATGTAAATGGCTGAATTCCTAGTGCTATGAGAGCTGCAGTGGTAGCACAGGAAGAGATGACAGATTTCTCCTCCTTTTCTGTCAGAGGCAACCGTGGCCTACTGGTTAGGGTTCAAAAAAAGAGGGGGAAGAGGGAAAAAGGGAGAAAAGAGAGGAGAAAAGAAGAGAGGAGGAAGGAGGAAGAAAATGTGGGTGTTTCTGCATCCATACCTATCTGAGAAATGCATTTCTAACTGCTTTAACAATATTTGGACCCACAACTGGTTTTGTCTGCAGATGGGATACGAACCTACGATTTGGGAATTATGAGTTCCGTTTTTTTCACATCCTCTCCGCGGATATTTATATCAAATTAAGAGCTCCATAAGTGCATTTCCCATAACTTACAGAACACATAAAATTAGTATAATTGACACAATAGGACACAAATCAGCAACATAAAAAACTATTAATGAGAACACATAACTCAACAACCCCACTATATTTAGATATATTAAAAAATAGCAAATACAACACACAAACAAACACAAACAATTCCAAACATAACCACACACGGCGAACGTTGTGTGTGTGTGTGTGTGTGTGTGTGTGTGTGTGTGTGTGTGTGTGTGTGTCTATGTGTGTCTGTGTCTGTGTCTGTGTGTATGTGTGTGTGTGTGTGTGTGTGTGTGTGTGCGCGTGCACATTAGGGATTTGGGGGTTAACTGCAGCTGGAACCTGCCTCCTCCACTACGCGCATTCTTCTGGGTAGGACCCGGTTTCTGTTGAGGGCCCGGCGTCTGAGGACCCGGAGATGCTGCCTTACCAACTCCAATTCCCTCCTGGAACTTTCCAGTTTGTCCTGAAGAGATTTTCTTTGTTTTAGAAGGATTTTGCAGGACTCGCAGCACACTCGCAGAGTCATATCTAAACAACACAAAAAACATTCTGGTAATGGTAAAAATCTTAGATAATATGACACACACACACACACACACACACACACACACACACACACACACACACACACACACACACACACACACACACACACACACACACACACACACAAACACACACACACACAGCTCCCCTCCCACCTCCCCCCTGGCTGACTGCCACACAGCTTTTCCAGCCACTAACCATCTAACTAATAGTTACAACTCAATAGCTAAACATACTTGTAATAACAGAACACTCACCGTCTTGAAAACTCACTGCAATCTTGAAAGAAATGTCTCTGAAATTTGTCTTTAAGAATCTTGCTGCTCCACTCTCCAGCTCTTTCTCCCACAAAATGGCGACAGAGTAGGTCAGGCTTATATACTGGGGAGAGATTCTGAGAGGCGGGTTCAGGCTTTGCTTCAGGGGGACTCTTGAAACAGTCAACAGAGGAATTTGAGGAATTTGAGGGTGCCTTGAAACTTTCTCGGTGTGTGTGTGAAAGAGAGAGAGTTGTGTGTGTGTGTCTGTGTGCCTGTGTGTGTGTCTGTGTGTCTGTGTGCCTGTGTGTGTGTCTGTGTGCCTGTGTGTGTGTGTGTGTTGTCTTTAGGTGTAAATGCAAGCTGAGTGCTGATGTAAATGGCTGAATTCCTAGTGCTATGAGAGCTGCAGTGGTAGCACAGGAAGAGATGACAGATTTCTCCTCCTTTTCTGTCAGAGGCAACCGTGGCCTACTGGTTAGGGTTCAAAAAAAGAGGGGGAAGAGGGAAAAAGGGAGAAAAGAGAGGAGAAAAGAAGAGAGGAGGAAGGAGGAAGAAAATGTGGGTGTTTCTGCATCCATACCTATCTGAGAAATGCATTTCTAACTGCTTTAACAATATTTGGACCCACAACTGGTTTTGTCTGCAGATGGGATACGAACCTACGATTTGGGAATTATGAGTTCCGTTTTTTTCACATCCTCTCCGCGGATATTTATATCAAATTAAGAGCTCCATAAGTGCATTTCCCATAACTTACAGAACACATAAAATTAGTATAATTGACACAATAGGACACAAATCAGCAACATAAAAAACTATTAATGAGAACACATAACTCAACAACCCCACTATATTTCTATCTAAATTTAAACAATTGTCTCATACAAATACATTTGTGTTCTTTATGTGTAATAATTATTTATTTCTTCTCCCACATACTGTCATGACTTTGAACTTCTGTCGTCACGGCTTTTGTCATTGGCGACATCTAGTGGCCTAAAAACTTGTTTTATTATTTTCCTTTGTCCTCCTGTGCCACACCTGATTTATATTATTGTTATCAATCAATTACCCTTGTAGCTAGAGTATAAAAACCCTGTATTAGCTTGTCATGTCATCGCGACGTTTGCCCAGACACTCCTGTCCCGTGTGAACACTACTCCCAAGTGAGAATTCTCCTGTGCAGGGTTTTGCGTGGTTCTCGCCACGTTTCGCTGTCTCTCTAACAGCGGTCTCTGGAACTCTTTATTCTTTTTCTCCCGTGGGTGAGCTAGAGCTACATTTTCGTTAGCTTCCTTTGTTAGGCCTTTTTTTGCCATTCTGACTGTTCTTTTGTGCATTGGATTACTACCTTTTGGAAACTACTTTTGCGTTTGGATTATTCCCTGTTGGAGATCTTCTGTGCTTTGTATTCCACTTCTCATTTTTGCTGTCGACGTCTTCCCTTCTTATTATTGACTGTTTGACGAAAAACTAATAAACCAAAGTTTTGAGTTTATCTCTGCGTCTGGGTCCTCACTAGCCTACTGGGTTAGTCACTGGTTACCACGCCAGCGACCTGGGTTCGCATCCCGATACCGCTAACCTAACACATACCTGTACCTGAAGAACCAGAATGTCCACTGCCAAGGGATCATCACATGCAGATCTTTCCATAATTCAGTGTATATCATTTTTATTGACTAGTTAATAACATGCAATGTTACTTTTATTAATGTTGTCCTTGGCATCATCCCTGTATATTATTTTTCATCATCATCATTATTATTATTATCATACCTGTTATTATTGTAATCTGTGTGCTGTTGTAACACACATTGTCATTGAAAAACCCCCTTGTACAGCAACACTCAGGTCACAGACAACACTCAGAATCAGAAATGGTTATACAAATGTGTATTTGCCACAAGGAGACTGGATACAAGACTGTAGGCACAGAGCCACCGTACATAGAACCCCACTAGGCGATAGGCATAAACACCACTAATAGCCAACCATGTATAACATAAAAGCATCCACACAATGTCCACACAAAAGCATGATACCGCCTTCCCCCCAAAAGGTATTATCAGTTTGCAATACTAAAACCACGCCCCACATATAAAATCCACAGAAAAAAAAACACAGCAATAGTGTCCCACACCAAAGAGGAGTTAGCCAAATCCAGTATACAATCCACACAGCAAGTTGCTACCGGCCAGTGTGGCAGGGACCCGCTTTGTCACTTTCAAGCATGGAGATGGATCTGCGCTGACCCGTCCACCAGGAACGCTCCCCAATAGCACTACGATGATGCGCAGCTCTCCCCCCACGAGGAATTTCCAACTACAAAGGGACACAATACAAACAAACAAACACTTAGAGCAGCCCACATGCCATTCAGTTGGGAGAACCAGTGACAAACCAAATGACCAGTGTGGTGGAAGTAAGAACCTCCCTTTTGCCTGGCAGCTGGAGAGTGTTGAGCAGTGTGTGAGTGTGTGTGTGTGCATGTGTTCTACCTGCATATCTGTCTTTGTGTAGAGAGTTGAGGTGTGCGTGTGTACCTGCCTCTGTGCTTGTGTGCGTCTGTGTGTCGTTCCTGCATGTGCCTGTCTTCCTGTGACTGTGCGGCATGCGTGGGTGCCTGCTTGTGTCTGCGTGGCTCTCCTGCCTTTACCTCCACGGCGTGCCTGCCTGTGTCTGCGTGGCTCTCCTGCCTTTACCTCCGCGGCGTGCCTGCGTGGCGTGCCTGCCTGTGCCTGCGCGGCGTGCCTGCAAGCCTGCCTGCATGCATACACCTGGGTGTGTATCTGTGTGTGTTCGGTGCCTGTGTGCGTCTGTTTGTGCGTGCGTGTCTGCCTACCTGCATCTGTCTGTGCATGCCCGGTGGTGGGTGTCTGTGCGTCCTGGCCTGCATGTGCCTGCCTGCCTGTGACTGCGCAGCGTGCGTGTCTGCCTGCCTGTGTCTGTGTGGCTCTCCTGCCTGTGCCTACGCGGCGTGCCTGCCTGTGTCTGCGCGGCGGGCCTGCAAGCCTGCCTGAATGCGTACACCTGGGTGTGGGTGTGTATCTGCGTGTGCTCGGTGCCTGTGCGCATCTGTTTGTGCGTGCGTGTCTTCCCACCTGCATATGTCTGTGCGTGCCCGCTTGTGTGTGTCTGTGCATCCTGGCCTGTATATGTGCATGCGTGTGTCTGAGCGTGTGTGCATGTTATACCTGCATCTATGTCTTGTAGGCCTTCTCTGTCTAGAGTCTGAAGCACTTCCCGGACAGCCTCTGGCTCTCCCTGCCTTCTGCTGGGCTGATGCTTTACAGAGACTGTCAGCAGCAACGACTCCACCCCGATACGGGGGTTTGACACCTGTAAACACAGACACACACACATTCAATTAGTTCCCTTGATATGAACTAAAGAGGCAGGAGGCAACAGCAACTCCAAATAAACTTGGTAGGTGTGTTACCTTCCTGCCAATGACAATCCACTCTGTGTCTGCCATCTCCTCGTGTGACTTTAAAGATGTTGCCTTTGGTGACATATGCATGCACATTGTTTTTAATGCATGACAATAGCATAAATGCAGGAACATGAAGAGCAGACCATCTACCTTGTTATATGAATAACCCTATGAAAAACACAGTGGTGGCAAAAGCCACATAGGCTATACTTTGTCCATGTTTGAAACACAGCTCATGAATTAACCACACTACATATTACTAACAGATAACATAAGCAAAGGATTTGCTGATGAGAACGAGTGAAATTCCATGACATCAACAGTGAGAGTAGCTACCTAAACATGTGTAAAAGAGACTGTATTCATATGACTACCTCCCAATAAATTCGTTTGTACATCTGAATTTAAACGATCGTGTAGAAAATACTGATTCACAGTCCAAACATTCTCATTCATTCATAGCACTCGTAGCTAAAAGCCTCCTTAACATAGCTTACTTCCAGTAAGATAAGGGAGTGTTTGTAACTTAGCTATATGGCTAAATACATCGATACGACAACATAAAACAACAGTGATTGTAGAAACCTAAACATTTGTAAAAGAGCCTGTATTCATATGACTACCTCCCAATACATTATTTTATACATCTGAATTTAAACGATCATGAAGAAAATACTGATTCACAGTCCAAACATTCTCATTCTCATTCATAGCCCTCATAAGCCCCCATAATATAGCGAACTTCCAGTCATAAGGTAGTGTTTTTAAAGTAGGTAGATGGCTAAATACATGGATACGACAACATAAAACAACGGGTGAAATGAATTATAACTTAAGTTATATCATACAACACTAACAATTAACATTAGCAATGGAAACGCTGATGAGAACTAACGAAATTCCAGTCCGATAACAGAGTGTTTATAGCGAAATTCCAGTCGGATAACCAAGAGTGTTTGTAAGGTTGAAAGCTAGCTAAACATTAGAGGTTAAATTGGTTCAGTATCTAACAGCAGTGTGTTAAATGTGTTAATACTCAGCAGGTCAAGATAATCTGCCTCGGTTGATTGCCCGTAGTTTAACTTCACTCTTTGAATTACCTGCACGTAGAGAAATGCTCGCCCCTCCAGCATTTCTCCTGACGTTGCTCTGCAGGATTTCTGCCGTGATTGGTCAATTGTTCTCAACTCTGCAAACTGGTGTGAACGTGATTGGCCAAATCTTTTCAGAATCTTTTCAGGTCCAAAAAAAATTAGCCGGTCGTGTAGTCGGCAGCTGGGGCTGGTAACCGGAGGGTGTCCGGTTCGATCCCTGACCAGAAGGAAAAATGAGAAAATTACTAATTTTTCAGCTTTTTGCTGGTTTTTATATGGTTAAAAAGGGACGTTTGGGTAGGGACAATTGGGAACATAACTGACATCTGAGGCACTTTTGGGACATTGGGGTTTCCGAGAATAGTGCATGTTCGTCGGACTGACTATTTTGGCTCGGGGGGGTCTACCATGGAGCTCGCGCCACTACCCCCAACTTTTTGGGACAATTGAGAACATAACTGACATTTGAGAAGAATAAAAACCACAGTAACAGTGACTCTCTTAAGGTAAAGTAACAGTGAATCTCTTAAGGTTTATATTTTGCTGGTTTAACCGGCCGGGTTGGGAGTTCTTTCTGTGGGGCAGCCGTGGCCTACTGGTTAGGGTTTAGGGCTGGTAACCGGAGGGTTGCCGGTTCGATCCCCATTGGGACATTTGGGTAGAGACAGTTGGGTTAGGACAATTGGGAACATAACTAACATTTGAGGCACTTTCGGGACATTTGGGTTAGGACGTTTGGGATCAAGCCTTGCCTGCTTTGCGACATAGTCCGATCTCGAGACAATCGGACATTGCCTCATGAAAAAAGCTTAAATCAAAAATCTTTGTCGCAAAAAATTCCAAGGGAATAGGGGGACGAAAATGTTGTGAGAAATGCTTGGAACCTGTACCATCACGGTAGCATAGCGGGTAGGGCACAGCACTACGAACGTGAGAAGCACCGGTTCAAAACCCGTTAAGTGCAAGATATACAATATCACCTGAAAGCCACCGGTTCGATACCCGCTTCGATTCCCAGGTTACTGAATAGCTCCCCTTGTATCAGAATAAGCCTGACTCTCTATGAACACAAGTAATTCTATATTCCCTACGAATCACCCACACTGGATCCTCCTCCACATTCAATAATTTATTATTTGGAGGCTAAAACTTTTTTGTGCTGAAAGGCAGCTTACTATTTATAATTTAGTTGTACTTAATATGTATAATGTTGCTGGCAACCATGTTATTAAAGCAATAAGGTACTCGAGTCAGTACGGTATTGTCAATAATGTACTTGTACATGTACCGGTACCCTAGGGACAGTTGGGTTAGGACAATTGGGAACATAATTGACATTTGAGGCACTTTCGTGACATTTGGGTTAGGACGTTTGGGAACATAAATGACATTTGAGAACTATAAATACAAAACCTAAATTTTTGATGAATGAAAGTATTGATGAACCTGAAACCCCACCCCTCCCCTTAATTGAGGGATGGGCTTTCGAATGAACCCACCCTAAAGATGCTATGTGCTTCGAGCAAAGAGATACAATGATTTAAACTTTTTGGCCTGAAGGGTTCTAAGGTTTTTCATATATTACTTTGGCCATGAGGGTCACACAGGGATGCAACCACTATGTACCCCCACTAAAGTGACCATGGCCTTTCCAACGAGCCTAATGTTGTTTGTGCCTAATGTAGTTTGTGCGTCCTTGCCTTGCAGAGATACTTTAATGCCAGAGGTCACATTTTATGGACTCATAAATCTAGAATGGAGGGTAGAGCGGTCACAATTCTTATGCCGCTACCCTAATTCAATCATTTCCTTTCCAACGAGACCATGTTCAACCTTGTACGTTATTGCTGGACCGAGGGAAGGGAAAGGTACAACCTGGGACCATGGGACATTTGAGTCACTCTTGGGACATATGGGTGCCCGAGAATGGTGCATGGTCGTCGGGCTGACTGTTTTGGCTTGGAAGGGTCATGGAGCCCTCGCCACCACCCCCAACTTTTTGGGACATTTGAGAACATAACTGACATTTGAGAAGAATAAAAACCAAGGAAAGTAACAGTGACTCTCTTAAGGTAAAGTAACTACTAGTCTCTTCCATATATGCAGGGACGTTGCGTCTTTTGTCCAGGGAACACCGGTTCGAACGGCGAGACGCAGGAACCTTCCTATGGCTAACTCCGTCAGGGAACCTGTGGCCAAAACGAAACCAACGCAGGCTAGTCCGACCTTAGGCGCTATGCGACATAGTCCGATATCGAGGCAATCGGATATTGCCTCATGAAAAAACCTTAAATCAAAAATCTAATTTCCAAGGGTGGAGAGGTAAAAGCTTATGAGAAATGTTTGGGACATTTGGGGGGCTTTTGGGAAATTTGGGTAGGGGATTTGGGTTAGGACAATTGGGAACACATCTCAAACTGCAATCACTTTTATCACCACAGGAT
>NW_027666899.1:92500-117500 GCF_963457725.1 Sprattus sprattus | reverse complement strand
ACGGGGACCGAAAGCCCCCGGATGGGTTTTTGGATCTGATAAATGCACGCATCCGCAGCCCCCCGTGAGGGGAGCCAGTGTAAAAGACGGTACTTTTTCCGAACCAAAAAGGGACCGGGCCGTCTGGAAGGCTTCGAGTGAATTCTTCTCTCGCTTTGATTTGCTGAAAACGTAACAGTTTATTAAAACATCTCTCTTTTTAATACCTCTTTATCTGACTCCATTTCTAGTCTGACCCCACTCTTTGAGGAGCTCAGTCTTAGCTCCGTATTTCGAATGCATATAAATACCGGGTTTGGTAGGCTGATCTCCAACTCATTTAATTGTATACCTATCGTCTGTAATATGAAAACCTCCCTTACTTTTTAATAATCGGTTTTGTCTCGGACTAATGTCGCTTAGGATAATGCCACAGCTGATTGACATACCCACGGCACAGGCTGTAACTATTCTGGGTAACTAACTCAGAGGTCCTATACTGCTGCTACGGGACCTTACAGCTTGATAGTTGACCTGGTCCAGGGACGGGTGCCTGACTGAAGTACGATCCCGTATAACCATTCAATCTAGAGCAGATGCTGTTCGGTAAACCCTCACTATATAATACCACTAACAGTTCAGTAGAACATGTCTAGCCCAGGTGAGGATAGCCAGTTGCCTCGCAGGTTTACGCTTACGGCCACTGTGGGTCTGGAGCCACCTCTAGTTCGACTTCTGCGGAAACACCGTACCTGAGAGTACTTCTCTGATTAAGAATTTCTTAAGAGGGCAAAGTGGGTCAGTATATAATAATTTATTATAACAAGCACAAGTTACTTAATTACAGTACATCCAATCAAGTATGAAAATGAAGAACTAAAGCTAACCTAAAGAATACTTAGTCTAAAATACTACACGAAACATAAAAACACTTAAAGAACATGAACATACCTAGCTGCTGCGAAATGACTATACTCACACGTGTGTGAGGGAGATCTGAAGACAGAAGACTCCAAGAGCTTTGTCTGTCTTACCCTTAAATACCCATTTTCGTCCTGCATCTAAACCTAATGATAACCCCCCTTAACAGGATGTTTCTCAAGATGAGATTCACACATTAACAACCAAATGGAGGGAATTCCCTCCCCCTCTATTCAGGGGCATCTTCGCCCTCTCACAGAGGCCAAAAGGATCAAGTCTCTGTTACCTATGTTTTCCTTAATATATACAGCTGTAGAACTGAGACCATTTTCCCACTCAGATTGAGACCATTAAAATGAGTCCAAACATCATGCAGAAATCACTTTCTAATATCACATTAAGTTTGACCCTCTCATCCTCATTGTCCTGTTCCTAGTTTTGACCAACAGGAACAGAGATCTGAGATAAGAGTCTCTGCAGGGGGCTGGGAAGATCAACACAACACCAACACAACAGGGCACCATAAAACAACCCCCAGTCCCACCAAATGACTTAATTAACAGAAGAATAATGCCATCTGTGATTTTCCACTTCAAAGAGCCATTTCATCCTTACACCAGTCAGCGCTCGTTTGCATGTATTAGCTCTGGAATTGCCACAGTTATCCAAGTACGGGTGGGAGCGATCAAAGGAACCATAACTGATTTAATGAGCCATTCGCAGTTTCAATGTCACGCCGTGTGCACTTAGACCTGCATGGCTTAATCTTTGAGACAAGCATATGTTACTGGCAGGATCAACCAGGTAGCTGCAGACAACCGGTGCAGAGCGGTGACCTCCCCGAAGGGAAGCCGCCACCCCCGTGGGAGTGTTGTGCATGCAGAGAGGTGTGGACCAACTCTGAGCGAGAGGGTACCGGGAGGACTTGGAGATAGCGTTTCAAGGCAGACCGGGGGGTTGGGGCAGTGAGTAGCCGGAGCCAACATCGCCTTTCCCGCCGCGGCCACCTGCTTCGGACGGCTCGGGTAGACGGGGCGTCTGAGTCTCGCTAGAGAGGGGTTCGGCGCGGTGACAGAGAGATCCGTAGAGCCCTCGGCGTCCCCGGCCTGGAGGCTGACCGCGGTGGCGGGGAGGTGGGACCTGTGAGACAGGGTGCCTCCCCTGGCGGGTCACGGTTTCCAATCGGTCAGAAGGTATAGGAGAGGAGAGGGAGGAGAGTGTGGTCAACAGTCCGCTTCAAACCGCTTGAAAATCGGACACTCAGAGGCTGAGTTACCTCTCGTGGAACTTTTTTTATTTAAGTCCACTTTTTTAGGGTGCTCTCGATTTCGCGCCGTCACCGGTGGCAAAACCTCTTTCTGTGATCCTCCAGGCCTTAGGGGGATTTTCAGAAGGTGTCCGAGAAAGGTGCATGGTCGTCGGACTGACCGTTTTCGGTCGGGAGGGTATTTTGTGGAGCCCTCGCCACCACCCTCAACTTTTTCGTACCCATGGTTAACCAAAACCCTACCCATGGTTAACCAAAATGGACTTAGAAAAAATCCACAGTTTTCAGACCTCCAGAGGGGTAGGACCCTGCTCAAAGGTGTCCGAGAATACTGCACCTTCAGCGGACATGCCATGAGCCTCTAGACCCCTCTATATCCTCCAGGAGGACCAGGATTTGAGGAACATGTGTCCGAGAACAGTGCACCTTCAGCGGACTGGCCCTGAGCAGCTACACCCCTGGTTACATCCTCCACAGGCACCAGGATGTGACAGAATGTGTCCGAGAATAGGTCACCTTCAGCGGACATGCCTTGAGCCTCTAGACCCCTACATATCCTCCGGGAGAGGGAGGAGAGTGTGGTCAACAGTCCGCTTCAAACCGCTTGAAAATCGGACACTCAGAGGCTGAGTTACCTCTTTGTGGAACTTTTTTTATTTTTCGTTCTGAGCCTAAGTCCACTTTTTTAGGGTGCTCTCGATTTTGCGCCGTCACCCGGTGGCAAAACCTCTTTCTGTGATCCTCCAGGCCTTAGGGGGATTTTCAGAAGTTGTCCGAGAAAGGTGCATGGTCGTCGGACTGACCGTTTTCGGTCGGAAGGGTATTTTGTGGAGCCCTCGCCACCACCCCCAACTTTTTCGTACCCATGGTTAACCAAAACCCTACCCATGGTTAACCAAAATGGACTTAGAAACAATCCAGAGTTTTCAGACCTCCAGAGGGGTAGGACCCTGCTCAAAGGTTTCCGAGAATACTGCACCTTCAGCGGACATGCCATGAGCCTCTAGACCCCTCTATATCCTCCAGGAGGACCAGAATTTGAGGAACATGTGTCCGAGAACAGTGCACCTTCAGCGGACTGGCCATGTGCAGCTACATCCCTAGTTACATCCTCCACAGGCACCAGGATGTGACAGAATGTGTCCGAGAATAGGTCACCTTCAGCGGACTGGCCATGTGCAGCTACACCCCTAGTTACATCCTCCACAGGCACCAGGATGTGAACATAATGTGTCTGAGGACAGAGCACCATCAACGGACTCTTTACCAGCTTCGAGTCCCTTGTTTTCGACTTCCAGAGGCACCATAATGTCAAAAACATGTGTCCGCCAAAGATGCACCATCAACGGACTCTCTGCGAGCTTCGAGTCCCTTGTTTTCGAATTCCAGATGCACCATAATGTCAAAAACATGTGCCCGAGAAAGATGCACCATCAACGGACTCTCTATGAGCTTCTGGGGCCTTGTTACAATCCTCCAGGAGGCTTCTGAAAAGGATCTCTCTAGTCCCGAGATGGTACCCGGTGGCAAAACCTCTTTTTGGCATCCTCCAGGCTTAAGGGGAATCCTCAGAGAGTGTCCGAAAAAAGTGCACTGTCGTCGGACTGACCGTTTTGGCTCGGGAGGGTAGGCCATGGAGCTCGCGCCAGCACCCCCAACTTTTTTTTACCCATGGTTAACCAGTAATTATGAGTCTCTTAAGGTTCCATAAGAGAGTCATACTATGACTCTGATGGAAAAGTAACTATGACTCTCTTAAGGTTTTCATTAGTCTCTTAAGGTTTTCATTAGTCTCTTAAGGTTTTCATTAGTCTCTTAAGGTTTTCATTACTCTCTTAAGGTTTTCATTAGTCTCTAGAGACACACAGAGACACTGCCCAGTGTGTTGGGTTCACATACTGGGAGGCCTACAGACACACACACCTCCCCAGACAGGCCTAAGAAGCCTCCTGTCTATTAAAGGTCCCCAAAGGTCAGAGAGACACACAGAGAGCTCCAAACACTGCCCAGTGTGTTGGGTTCACTTACTGAGAGGCCTACAGACACACACACCTCCCCAGACAGGCCTAAAAAGCCTGCTGTCTATTAAAGGTCCCCAAAGGTCAGAGAGACACACAGAGAGCTCCCATTACTGCCCAGTGTGTTGGGTTCACTTACTGGGAGGCCTACAGACACACACACCTCCCCAGACAGGCCTAAGAAGCCTCCTGTCTATTAAAGGTCCCCAAAGGTCAGAGAGACACACAGAGAGCTCCAAACACTGCCCAGTGTGTTGGGTTCACTTACTGGGAGGCCTACAGACACACACACCTCCCCAGACAGGCCTAAGAAGCCTGCTGTCTATTAAAGGTCCCCAAAGGTCAGAGAGACACACAGAGAGCTCCCAGCACTGCCCAGTGTGTTTTGTTCACTTACTGGGAGGCCTACAGACACACACACCTCCCCAGACAGGCCTAAGAAGCCTGCTGTCTATTAAAGGTCCCCAAAGGTCAGAGAGACACACAGAGAGCTCCCAGCACTGCCCAGTGTGTTGTGTTCACTTACTGGGAGGCCTACAGACACACACACCTCCCCAGACAGGCCTAAGAAGCCTGCTGTCTATTAAAGGTTCCCAAAGGTCGGAGAGACACACAGAGAGCTCCCAGCACTGCCCAGTGTGTTGGGTTCACTTACCGGGAGGCCTACAGACACACACACCTCCCCAGACAGGCCTAAGAAGCCTGCTGTCTATTAAAGGTCCCCAAAGGTCAGAGAGACACCCAGAGAGCTCCAAACACTGCCCAGTGTGTTGGGTTCACTTACTGGGAGGCCTACAGACACACACACCTCCCCAGACAGGCCTAAGAAGCCTGCTGTCTATTAAAGGTCCCCAAAGGTCAGAGAGACACACAGAGAGCTCCAAACACTGCCCAGTGTGTTGGGTTCACTTACTGGGAGGCCTACAGACACACACACCTCCCCAGACAGGCCTAATTAGCCTGCTGTCTATTAAAGGTCCCCAGAGGTCAGAGAGACACACAGAGAGCTCCAAACACTGCCCTGTGTACTGTATTAAGTCACAGCAACCCCCAATGGCTCACACTTGTCTCCCTTTAGGCCCAAAAATTCTGCCTGCTATTAAAGCTCTCTGAGGGCCCCACAGACACACACAGAGCTCCCAGCACTGCCCAGCACTAACCCTAACCCCCAGTACTGCCCTCAGCCCCAGCCCACTGTCCCCAAACACAGTGAGCTTCATGAGGCTCCCACAGACACACACAGAGCTCCCAGCACTGCTGGACGTCTAACTTTGGTCGCCATTGAATTCTAGATAGCTCGCTCCGTTTCTCGCTTGCCGCCACAGCCTTCAGACGATCAGTCATCAGCACAAGTTCGCCTCATGAAAACCGGAGATTCATACCGATCTGCCACGCCCCACTGTGTGGTGTGTTTGTTTAGTGTGTAGCGCAGTTGCACTACGGGGTGTTGAGCTGCTTATTATGTGTAGGTTTTTAAGGATGCAATGTGTCGAGCCTTATAGAGTCGAGCCTTCCTCTTGAGCCAGAGACACCTATGTGACAAGAACCGAGTTGCTTCATGTGGGGTTCGATCCTACGATTTTCAGGTGGTTTCGTCGAAACTAACACCTTTAATGGGTGGTTTCACCGAGACTTGCCCTTCGCGGGGTTCGAACCTGTGCTTCTCAGGTACCTCAGCCACTAATATGCCTCTCCCCACTCATCCGGGGCAAATTCTCGCTAGAGAAGGGTTCAGCGCGGTGACAGAGAGCTCCGTAGAGCCCTCGGCGTCCCCGGCCTGGAGGCTGACCGCGGTGGCGGGGAGGTGGGACCTGTGAGACAGGGTGCCTCCCCTGGCGGGTCACGGTTTCCAATCGGTCAGAAAGTTTAGGAGAGGAGAGGGAGGAGAGTGTGGTCAACAGTCCGCTTCAAACCGCTTGAAAATCGGACACTCAGAGGCTGAGTTACCTCTCGTGGAACTTTTTTTATTTTTCGTTCTGAGCCTAAGTCCACTTTTTTAGGGTGCTCTCGATTTCGCGCCGTCACCCGGTGGCAAAACCTCTTTCTGTGATCCTCCAGGCCTTAGGGGGATTTTCAGAAGGTGTCCGAGAAAGGTGCATGGTCGTCGGACTGACCGTTTTCGGTCGGGAGGGTATTTTGTGGAGCCTCCGCCACCACCCCCAACTTTTTCGTACCCATGGTTAACCAAAACCCTACCCATGGTTAACCAAAATGGACTTAGAAAAAATCCACAGTTTTCAGACCTCCAGAGGGGTAGGACCCTGCTCAAAGGTGTCCGAGGAATACTGCACCTTCAGCGGACATGCAATGAGCCTCTAGACCCCTCTATATCCTCCAGGAGGACCAGGATTTGAGGAACATGTGTCCGGGAACAGTGCACCCTCAGCGGACTGGCCCTGAGCAGCTACACCCCTGGTTACATCCTCCACAGGCACCAGGATGTGACAGAATGTGTCCGAGAATAGGTCACCTTCAGCGGACATGCCTTGAGCCTCTAGACCCCTATATATCCTCCGGGAGAGGGAGGAGAGTGTGGTCAACAGTCCGCTTCAAACCGCTTGAAAATCGGACACTCAGAGGCTGAGTTACCTCTTTGTGGAACTTTTTTTATTTTTCGTTCTGAGCCTAAGTCCACTTTTTTAGGGTGCTCTCGATTTCGCGCCGTCACCCGGTGGCAAAACCTCTTTCTGTGATCCTCCAGGCCTTAGGGGGATTTTCAGAAGGTGTCCGAGAAAGGTGCATGGTCGTCGGACTGACCGTTTTCGGTCGGGAGGGTATTTTGTGGAGCCTCCGCCACCACCCCCAACTTTTTCGTACCCATGGTTAACCAAAACCCTACCCATGGTTAACCAAAATGGACTTAGAAAAAATCCACAGTTTTCAGACCTCCAGAGGGGTAGGACCCTGCTCAAAGGTGTCCGAGGAATACTGCACCTTCAGCGGACATGCAATGAGCCTCTAGACCCCTCTATATCCTCCAGGAGGACCAGGATTTGAGGAACATGTGTCCGGGAACAGTGCACCCTCAGCGGACTGGCCCTGAGCAGCTACACCCCTGGTTACATCCTCCACAGGCACCAGGATGTGACAGAATGTGTCCGAGAATAGGTCACCTTCAGCGGACATGCCTTGAGCCTCTAGACCCCTATATATCCTCCGGGAGAGGGAGGAGAGTGTGGTCAACAGTCCGCTTCAAACCGCTTGAAAATCGGACACTCAGAGGCTGAGTTACCTCTTTGTGGAACTTTTTTTATTTTTCGTTCTGAGCCTAAGTCCACTTTTTTAGGGTGCTCTCGATTTCGCGCCGTCACCCGGTGGCAAAACCTCTTTCTGTGATCCTCCAGGCCTTAGGGGGATTTTCAGAAGGTGTCCGAGAAAGGTGCATGGTCGTCAGACTGACCGTTTTCGGTCGGGAGGGTATTTTGTGGAGCCTCCGCCACCACCCCCAACTTTTTCGTACCCATGGTTAACCAAAACCCTACCCATGGTTAACCAAAATGGACTTAGAAAAAATCCACAGTTTTCAGACCTCCAGAGGGGTAGGACCCTGCTCAAAGGTGTCCGAGAATACTGCACCTTCAGCGGACATGCCTTGAGCCTCTAGACCCCTATATATCCTCCGGGAGAGGTAGGAGAGTGTGGTCAACAGTCCGCTTCAAACCGCTTGAAAATCGCACACTCAGAGGCTGAGTTACCTCTTTGTGGAACTTTTTTTATTTTTCGTTCTGAGCCTAAGTCCACTTTTTTAGGGTGCTCTCGATTTCGCGCCGTCACCCGGTGGCAAAACCTCTTTCTGTGATCCTCCAGGCCTTAGGGGGATTTTCAGAAGGTGTCCGAGAAAGGTGCATGGTCGTCGGACTGACCGTTTTCGGTCGGGAGGGTATTTTGTGGAGCCTCCGCCACCACCCCCAACTTTTTCGTACCCACGGTTAACCAAAACCCTACCCATGGTTAACCAAAATGGACTTAGAAAAAATCCACAGTTTTCAGACCTCCAGAGGGGTAGGACCCTGCTCAAAGGTGTCCGAGAATACTGCACCTTCAGCGGACATGCCATGAGCCTCTAGACCCCTCTATATCCTCCAGGAGGACCAGGATTTGAGGAACATGTGTCCGAGAACAGTGCACCTTCAGCGAACTGGCCCTGAGCAGCTACACCCCTGGTTACATCCTCCACAGGCACCAGGATGTGACAGAATGTGTCCGAGAATAGGTCACCTTCAGCGGACATGCCTTGAGCCTCTAGACCTCTATATATCCTCCGGGAGAGGGAGGAGAGTGTGGTCAACAGTCCGCTTCAAACCGCTTGAAAATCGGACACTCAGAGGCTGAGTTACCTCTTTGTGGAACTTTTTTTATTTTTCGTTCTGAGCCTAAGTCCACTTTTTTAGGGTGCTCTCGATTTCGCGCCGTCATCCGGTGGCAAAACCTCTTTCTGTGATCCTCCAGGCCTTAGGGGGATTTTCAGAAGGTGTCCGAGAAAGGTGCATGGTCGTCGGACTGACCGTTTTCGGTCGGGAGGGTATTTTGTGGAGCCTCCGCCACCACCCCCAACTTTTTCGTACCCATGGTTAACCAAAACCCTACCCATGGTTAACCAAAATGGACTTAGAAAAAATCCACAGTTTTCAGACCTCCAGAGGGGTAGGACCCTGCTCAAAGGTGTCCGAGAATACTGCACCTTCAGCGGACATGCCATGAGCCTCTAGACCCCTCTATATCCTCCAGGAGGACCAGGATTTGAGGAACATGTGTCAGAGAACAGTGCACCTTCAGCGAACTGGCCCTGAGCAGCTACACCCCTGGTTACATCCTCCACAGGCACCAGGATGTGACAGAATGTGTCCGAGAATAGGTCACCTTCAGCGGACATGCCTTGAGCCTCTAGACCTCTATATATCCTCCGGGAGAGGGAGGAGAGTGTGGTCAACAGTCCTCTTCAAACCGCTTGAAAATCGGACACTCAGAGGCTGAGTTACCTCTTTGTGGAACTTTTTTTATTTTTCGTTCTGAGCCTAAGTCCACTTTTTTAGGGTGCTCTCGATTTCGCGCCGTCATCCGGTGGCAAAACCTCTTTCTGTGATCCTCCAGGCCATAGGGGGATTTTCAGAAGGTGTCCGAGAAAGGTGCATGGTCGTAGGACTGACCGTTTTCGGTCGGGAGGGTATTTCGTGGAGCCTCCGCCACCACCCCCAACTTTTTCGTACCCATGGTTAACCAAAACCCTACCCATGGTTAACCAAAATGGACTTAGAAAAAATCCACAGTTTTCAGACCTCCAGAGGGGTAGGACCCTGCTCAAAGGTGTCCGAGAATACTGCACCTTCAGCGGACATGCCATGAGCCTCTAGACCCCTCTATATCCTCCAGGAGGACCAGGATTTGAGGAACATGTGTCCGAGAACAGTGCACCCTCAGCGGACTGGCCCTGAGCAGCTAAACCCCTGGTTACATCCTCCACAGGCACCAGGATGTGACAGAATGTGTCCGAGAATAGGTCACCTTCAGCGGACATGCCTTGAGCCTCTAGACCCCTATATATCCTCCGGGAGAGGGAGGAGAGTGTGGTCAACAGTCCGCTTCAAACCGCTTGAAAATCGGACACTCAGAGGCTGAGTTACCTCTTTGTGGAACTTTTTTTATTTTTCGTTCTGAGCCTAAGTCCACTTTTTTAGGGTGCTCTCGATTTCGCGCCGTCACCCGGTGGCAAAACCTCTTTCTGTGATCCTCCAGGCCTTAGGGGGATTTTCAGAAGGTGTCCGAGAAAGGTGCATGGTCGTCGGACTGACCGTTTTCGGTCGGGAGGGTATTTTGTGGAGCCTCCGCCACCACCCCCAACTTTTTCGTACCCATGGTTAACCAAAACCCTACCCATGGTTAACCAAAATGGTCTTAGAAAAAATCCACAGTTTTCAGACCTCCAGAGGGGTAGGACCCTGCTCAAAGGTGTCCGAGAATACTGCACCTTCAGCGGACATGCCATGAGCCTCTAGATCCCTCTATATCCTCCAGGAGGACCAGGATTTGAGGAACATGTGTCCGAGAACAGTGCACCTTCAGTGGACTGGCCCTGATCAGCTACACCCCTGGTTACATCCTCCACAGGCACCAGGATGTGACAGAATGTGTCCGAGAATAGGTCACCTTCAGCGGACATGCCTTGAGCCTCTAGACCCCTATATATCCTCCGGGAGAGGGAGGAGAGTGTGGTCAACAGTCCGCTTCAAACCGCTTGAAAATCGGACACTCAGAGGCTAAGTTACCTCTTTGTGGAACTTTTTTTATTTTTCGTTCTGAGCCTAAGTCCACTTTTTTAGGGTGCTCTCGATTTCACGCCGTCATCCGGTGGCAAAACCTCTTTCTGTGATCCTCCAGGCCTTAGGGGGATTTACAGAAGGTGTCCGAGAAAGGTGCATGGTCGTCGGACTGACCGTTTTCGGTCGGGAGGGTATTTTGTGGAGCCTCCGCCACCACCCCCAACTTTTTCGTACCCATGGTTAACCAAAACCCTACCCATGGTTAACCAAAATGGACTTAGAAAAAATCCACAGTTTTCAGACCTCCAGAGGGGTAGGACCCTGCTCAAAGGTGTCCGAGAATACTGCACCTTCAGCGGACATGCCATGAGCCTCTAGACCCCTCTATATCCTCCAGGAGGACCAGGATTTGAGGAACATGTGTCCGAGAACAGTGCACCCTCAGCGGACTGGCCCTGAGCAGCTAAACCCCTGGTTACATCCTCCACAGGCACCAGGATGTGACAGAATGTGTCCGAGAATAGGTCACCTTCAGCGGACATGCCTTGAGCCTCTAGACCCCTATATATCCTCCGGGAGAGGGAGGAGAGTGTGGTCAACAGTCCGCTTCAAACCGCTTGAAAATCGGACACTCAGAGGCTGAGTTACCTCTTTGTGGAACTTTTTTTATTTTTCGTTCTGAGCCTAAGTCCACTTTTTTAGGGTGCTCTCGATTTCGCGCCGTCACCCGGTGGCAAAACCTCTTTCTGTGATCCTCCAGGCCTTAGGGGGATTTTCAGAAGGTGTCCGAGAAAGGTGCATGGTCGTCGGACTGACCGTTTTCGGTCGGGAGGGTATTTTGTGGAGCCTCCGCCACCACCCCCAACTTTTTCGTACCCATGGTTAACCAAAACCCTACCCATGGTTAACCAAAATGGTCTTAGAAAAAATCCACAGTTTTCAGACCTCCAGAGGGGTAGGACCCTGCTCAAAGGTGTCCGAGAATACTGCACCTTCAGTGGACATGCCATGAGCCTCTAGATCCCTCTATATCCTCCAGGAGGACCAGGATTTGAGGAACATGTGTCCGAGAACAGTGCACCTTCAGTGGACTGGCCCTGATCAGCTACACCCCTGGTTACATCCTCCACAGGCACCAGGATGTGACAGAATGTGTCCGAGAATAGGTCACCTTCAGCGGACATGCCTTGAGCCTCTAGACCCCTATATATCCTCCGGGAGAGGGAGGAGAGTGTGGTCAACAGTCCGCTTCAAACCGCTTGAAAATCGGACACTCAGAGGCTAAGTTACCTCTTTGTGGAACTTTTTTTATTTTTCGTTCTGAGCCTAAGTCCACTTTTTTAGGGTGCTCTCGATTTCACGCCGTCATCCGGTGGCAAAACCTCTTTCTGTGATCCTCCAGGCCTTAGGGGGATTTTCAGAAGGTGTCCGAGAAAGGTGCATGGTCGTCGGACTGACCGTTTTCGGTCGGGAGGGTATTTTGTGGAGCCTCCGCCACCACCCCCAACTTTTTCGTACCCATGGTTAACCAAAACCCTACCCATGGTTAACCAAAATGGACTTAGAAAAAATTCACAGTTTTCAGACCTCCAGAGGGGTAGGACCCTGCTCAAAGGTGTCCGAGAATACTGCACCTTCAGCGGACATGCCATGAGCCTCTAGACCCCTCTATATCCTCCAGGAGGACCAGGATTTGAGGAACATGTGTCCGAGAACAGTGCACCTTCAGCGAACTGGCCCTGAGCAGCTACACCCCTGGTTACATCCTCCACAGGCACCAGGATGTGACAGAATGTGTCCGAGAATAGGTCACCTTCAGCGGAAATGCCTTGAGCCTCTAGACCTCTATATATCCTCCGGGAGAGGGAGGAGAGTGTGGTCAACAGTCCGCTTCAAACCGCTTGAAAATCGGACACTCAGAGGCTAAGTTACCTCTTTGTGGAACTTTTTTTATTTTTCGTTCTGAGCCTAAGTCCACTTTTTTAGGGTGCTCTCGATTTCACGCCGTCATCCGGTGGCAAAACCTCTTTCTGTGATCCTCCAGGCCTTAGGGGGATTTTCAGAAGGTGTCCGAGAAAGGTGCATGGTCGTCGGACTGACCGTTTTCGGTCGGGAGGGTATTTTGTGGAGCCTCCGCCACCACCCCCAACTTTTTCGTACCCATGGTTAACCAAAACCCTACCCATGGTTAACCAAAATGGACTTAGAAAAAATCCACAGTTTTCAGACCTCCAGAGGGGTAGGACCCTGCTCAAAGGTGTCCGAGAATACTGCACCTTCAGCGGACATGCCATGAGCCTCTAGACCCCTCTATATCCTCCAGGAGGACCAGGATTTGAGGAACATGTGTCCGAGAACAGTGCACCCTCAGCGGACTGGCCCTGAGCAGCTAAACCCCTGGTTACATCCTCCACAGGCACCAGGATGTGACAGAATGTGTCCGAGAATAGGTCACCTTCAGCGGACATGCCTTGAGCCTCTAGACCCCTATATATCCTCCGGGAGAGGGAGGAGAGTGTGGTCAACAGTCCGCTTCAAACCGCTTGAAAATCGGACACTCAGAGGCTAAGTTACCTCTTTGTGGAACTTTTTTTATTTTTCGTTCTGAGCCTAAGTCCACTTTTTTAGGGTGCTCTCGATTTCACGCCGTCATCCGGTGGCAAAACCTCTTTCTGTGATCCTCCAGGCCTTAGGGGGATTTTCATAAGGTGTCCGAGAAAGGTGCATGGTCGTCGGACTGACCGTTTTCGGTCGGGAGGGTATTTTGTGGAGCCTCCGCCACCACCCCCAACTTTTTCGTACCCATGGTTAACCAAAACCCTACCCATGGTTAACCAAAATGGACTTAGAAAAAATTCACAGTTTTCAGACCTCCAGAGGGGTAGGACCCTGCTCAAAGGTGTCCGAGAATACTGCACCTTCAGCGGACATGCCATGAGCCTCTAGACCCCTCTATATCCTCCAGGAGGACCAGGATTTGAGGAACATGTGTCCGAGAACAGTGCACCTTCAGCGAACTGGCCCTGAGCAGCTACACCCCTGGTTACATCCTCCACAGGCACCAGGATGTGACAGAATGTGTCCGAGAATAGGTCACCTTCAGCGGACATGCCTTGAGCCTCTAGACCTCTATATATCCTCCGGGAGAGGGAGGAGAGTGTGGTCAACAGTCCGCTTCAAACCGCTTGAAAATCGGACACTCAGAGGCTGAGTTACCTCTTTGTGGAACTTTTTTTATTTTTCGTTCTGAGCCTAAGTCCACTTTTTTAGGGTGCTCTCGATTTCGCGCCGTCATCCGGTGGCAAAACCTCTTTCTGTGATCCTCCAGGCCTTAGGGGGATTTTCAGAAGGTGTCCGAGAAAGGTGCATGGTCGTCGGACTGACCGTTTTCGGTCGGGAGGGTATTTTGTGGAGCCTCCGCCACCACCCCCAACTTTTTCGTACCCATGGTTAACCAAAACCCTACCCATGGTTAACCAAAATGGACTTAGAAAAAATCCACAGTTTTCAGACCTCCAGAGGGGTAGGACCCTGCTCAAAGGTGTCCGAGAATACTGCACCTTCAGCGGACATGCCATGAGCCTCTAGACCCCTCTATATCCTCCAGGAGGACCAGGATTTGAGGAACATGTGTCAGAGAACAGTGCACCTTCAGCGAACTGGCCCTGAGCAGCTACACCCCTGGTTACATCCTCCACAGGCACCAGGATGTGACAGAATGTGTCCGAGAATAGGTCACCTTCAGCGGACATGCCTTGAGCCTCTAGACCCCTATATATCCTCCGGGAGAGGGAGGAGAGTGTGGTCAACAGTCCGCTTCAAACCGCTTGAAAATCGGACACTCAGAGGCTGAGTTACCTCTTTGTGGAACTTTTTTTATTTTTCGTTCTGAGCCTAAGTCCACTTTTTTAGGGTGCTCTCGATTTCGCGCCGTCACCCGGTGGCAAAACCTCTTTCTGTGATCCTCCAGGCCTTAGGGGGATTTTCAGAAGGTGTCCGAGAAAGGTGCATGGTCGTCGGACTGACCGTTTTCGGTCGGGAGGGTATTTTGTGGAGCCTCCGCCACCACCCCCAACTTTTTCGTACCCATGGTTAACCAAAACCCTACCCATGGTTAACCAAAATGGTCTTAGAAAAAATCCATAGTTTTCAGACCTCCAGAGGGGTAGGACCCTGCTCAAAGGTGTCCGAGAATACTGCACCTTCAGCGGACATGCCATGAGCCTCTAGATCCCTCTATATCCTCCAGGAGGACCAGGATTTGAGGAACATGTGTCCGAGAACAGTGCACCTTCAGTGGACTGGCCCTGATCAGCTACACCCCTGGTTACATCCTCCACAGGCACCAGGATGTGACAGAATGTGTCCGAGAATAGGTCACCTTCAGCGGACATGCCTTGAGCCTCTAGACCCCTATATATCCTCCGGGAGAGGGAGGAGAGTGTGGTCAACAGTCCGCTTCAAACCGCTTGAAAATCGGACACTCAGAGGCTAAGTTACCTCTTTGTGGAACTTTTTTTATTTTTCGTTCTGAGCCTAAGTCCACTTTTTTAGGGTGCTCTCGATTTCACGCCGTCATCCGGTGGCAAAACCTCTTTCTGTGATCCTCCAGGCCTTAGGGGGATTTTCAGAAGGTGTCCGAGAAAGGTGCATGGTCGTCGGACTGACCGTTTTCGGTCGGGAGGGTATTTTGTGGAGCCTCCGCCACCACCCCCAACTTTTTCGTACCCATGGTTAACCAAAACCCTACCCATGGTTAACCAAAATGGACTTAGAAAAAATCCACAGTTTTCAGACCTCCAGAGGGGTAGGACCCTGCTCAAAGGTGTCCGAGAATACTGCACCTTCAGCGGACATGCCATGAGCCTCTAGACCCCTCTATATCCTCCAGGAGGACCAGGATTTGAGGAACATGTGTCCGAGAACAGTGCACCTTCAGTGGACTGGCCCTGATCAGCTACACCCCTGGTTACATCCTCCACAGGCACCAGGATGTGACAGAATGTGTCCGAGAATAGGTCACCTTCAGCGGACATGCCTTGAGCCTCTAGACCCCTATATATCCTCCGGGAGAGGGAGGAGAGTGTGGTCAACAGTCCGCTTCAAACCGCTTGAAAATCGGACACTCAGAGGCTAAGTTACCTCTTTGTGGAACTATTTTTATTTTTCGTTCTGAGCCTAAGTCCACTTTTTTAGGGTGCTCTCGATTTCACGCCGTCATCCGGTGGCAAAACCTCTTTCTGTGATCCTCCAGGCCTTAGGGGGATTTTCAGAAGGTGTCCGAGAAAGGTGCATGGTCGTCGGACTGACCGTTTTCGGTCGGGAGGGTATTTTGTGGAGCCTCCGCCACCACCCCCAACTTTTTCGTACCCATGGTTAACCAAAACCCTACCCATGGTTAACCAAAATGGACTTAGAAAAAATCCACAGTTTTCAGACCTCCAGAGGGGTAGGACCCTGCTCAAAGGTGTCCGAGAATACTGCACCTTCAGCGGACATGCCATGAGCCTCTAGACCCCTCTATATCCTCCAGGAGGACCAGGATTTGAGGAACATGTGTCCGAGAACAGTGCACCCTCAGCGGACTGGCCCTGAGCAGCTAAACCCCTGGTTACATCCTCCACAGGCACCAGGATGTGACAGAATGTGTCCGAGAATAGGTCACCTTCAGCGGACATGCCTTGAGCCTCTAGACCCCTATATATCCTCCGGGAGAGGGAGGAGAGTGTGGTCAACAGTCCGCTTCAAACCGCTTGAAAATCGGACACTCAGAGGCTAAGTTACCTCTTTGTGGAACTTTTTTTATTTTTCGTTCTGAGCCTAAGTCCACTTTTTTAGGGTGCTCTCGATTTCACGCCGTCATCCGGTGGCAAAACCTCTTTCTGTGATCCTCCAGGCCTTAGGGGGATTTTCAGAAGGTGTCCGAGAAAGGTGCATGGTCGTCGGACTGACCGTTTTCGGTCGGGAGGGTATTTTGTGGAGCCTCCGCCACCACCCCCAACTTTTTCGTACCCATGGTTAACCAAAACCCTACCCATGGTTAACCAAAATGGACTTAGAAAAAATCCACAGTTTTCAGACCTCCAGAGGGGTAGGACCCTGCTCAAAGGTGTCCGAGAATACTGCACCTTCAGCGGACATGCCATGAGCCTCTAGACCCCTCTATATCCTCCAGGAGGACCAGGATTTGAGGAACATGTGTCCGAGAACAGTGCACCCTCAGCGGACTGGCCCTGAGCAGCTAAACCCCTGGTTACATCCTCCACAGGCACCAGGATGTGACAGAATGTGTCCGAGAATAGGTCACCTTCAGCGGACATGCCTTGAGCCTCTAGACCCCTATATATCCTCCGGGAGAGGGAGGAGAGTGTGGTCAACAGTCCGCTTCAAACCGCTTGAAAATCGGACACTCAGAGGCTAAGTTACCTCTTTGTGGAACTTTTTTTATTTTTCGTTCTGAGCCTAAGTCCACTTTTTTAGGGTGCTCTCGATTTCACGCCGTCATCCGGTGGCAAAACCTCTTTCTGTGATCCTCCAGGCCTTAGGGGGATTTTCAGAAGGTGTCCGAGAAAGGTGCATGGTCGTCGGACTGACCGTTTTCGGTCGGGAGGGTATTTTGTGGAGCCTCCGCCACCACCCCCAACTTTTTCGTACCCATGGTTAACCAAAACCCTACCCATGGTTAACCAAAATGGACTTAGAAAAAATCCACAGTTTTCAGACCTCCAGAGGGGTAGGACCCTGCTCAAAGGTGTCCGAGAATACTGCACCTTCAGCGGACATGCCATGAGCCTCTAGACCCCTCTATATCCTCCAGGAGGACCAGGATTTGAGGAACATGTGTCCGAGAACAGTGCACCCTCAGCGGACTGGCCCTGAGCAGCTAAACCCCTGGTTACATCCTCCACAGGCACCAGGATGTGACAGAATGTGTCCGAGAATAGGTCACCTTCAGCGGACATGCCTTGAGCCTCTAGACCCCTATATATCCTCCGGGAGAGGGAGGAGAGTGTGGTCAACAGTCCGCTTCAAACCGCTTGAAAATCGGACACTCAGAGGCTGAGTTACCTCTTTGTGGAACTTTTTTTATTTTTCGTTCTGAGCCTAAGTCCACTTTTTTAGGGTGCTCTCGATTTCGCGCCGTCATCCGGTGGCAAAACCTCTTTCTGTGATCCTCCAGGCCTTAGGGGGATTTTCAGAAGGTGTCCGAGAAAGGTGCATGGTCGTCGGACTGACCGTTTTCGGTCGGGAGGGTATTTTGTGGAGCCTCCGCCACCACCCCCAACTAGCGAGAATTTGCCCCGGATGAGTGGGGAGAGGCATATTAGTGGCTGAGGTACCTGAGAAGCACAGGTTCGAACCCCGCAAAGGGCAAGTCTCGGTGAAACCACCCATTAAAGGTGTTAGTTTCGACGAAACCACCTGAAAATCGTAGGATCGAACCCCACATGAAGCAACTCGGTTCTTGTCACATAGGTCTCTCTGGCTCAAGAGGAAGGCTCGACTCTATAAGGCTCGACACATTGCATCCTTAAAAACCTACACATAATAAGCAGCTCAACACCCCGTAGTGCAACTGCGCTACACACTAAACAAACACACCACACAGTGGGGCGTGGCAGATCGGTATGAATCTCCGGTTTTCATGAGGCGAACTTGTGCTGATGACTGATCGTCTGAAGGCTGTGGCGGCAAGCGAGAAACGGAGCGAGCTATCTAGAATTCAATGGCGACCAAAGTTAGACGTCCAGCAGTGCTGGGAGCTCTGTGTGTGTCTGTGGGAGCCTCATGAAGCTCACTGTGTTTGGGGACAGTGGGCTGGGGCTGAGGGCAGTACTGGGGGTTAGGGTTAGTGCTGGGCAGTGCTGGGAGCTCTGTGTGTGTCTGTGGGGCCCTCAGAGAGCTTTAATAGCAGGCAGAATTTTTGGGCCTAAAGGGAGACAAGTGTGAGCCATTGGGGGTTGCTGTGACTTAATACAGTACACAGGGCAGTGTTTGGAGCTCTCTGTGTGTCTCTCTGACCTCTGGGGACCTTTAATAGACAGCAGGCTAATTAGGCCTGTCTGGGGAGGTGTGTGTGTCTGTAGGCCTCCCAGTAAGTGAACCCAACACACTGGGCAGTGTTTGGAGCTCTCTGTGTGTCTCTCTGACCTTTGGGGACCTTTAATAGACAGCAGGCTTCTTAGGCCTGTCTGGGGAGGTGTGTGTGTCTGTAGGCCTCCCAGTAAGTGAACCCAACACACTGGGCAGTGTTTGGAGCTCTCTGGGTGTCTCTCTGACCTTTGGGGACCTTTAATAGACAGCAGGCTTCTTAGGCCTGTCTGGGGAGGTGTGTGTGTCTGTAGGCCTCCCGGTAAGTGAACCCAACACACTGGGCAGTGCTGGGAGCTCTCTGTGTGTCTCTCCGACCTTTGGGGACCTTTAATAGACAGCAGGCTTCTTAGGCCTGTCTGGGGAGGTGTGTGTGTCTGTAGGCCTCCCAGTAAGTGAACACAACACACTGGGCAGTGCTGGGAGCTCTCTGTGTGTCTCTCTGACCTTTGGGGACCTTTAATAGACAGCAGGCTTCTTAGGCCTGTCTGGGGAGGTGTGTGTGTCTGTAGGCCTCCCAGTAAGTGAACAAAACACACTGGGCAGTGCTGGGAGCTCTCTGTGTGTCTCTCTGACCTTTGGGGACCTTTAATAGACAGCAGGCTTCTTAGGCCTGTCTGGGGAGGTGTGTGTGTCTGTAGGCCTCCCAGTAAGTGAACCCAACACACTGGGCAGTGTTTGGAGCTCTCTGTGTGTCTCTCTGACCTTTGGGGACCTTTAATAGACAGGAGGCTTCTTAGGCCTGTCTGGGGAGGTGTGTGTGTCTGTAGGCCTCCCAGTAAGTGAACCCAACACACTGGGCAGTAATGGGAGCTCTCTGTGTGTCTCTCTGACCTTTGGGGACCTTTAATAGACAGCAGGCTTTTTAGGCCTGTCTGGGGAGGTGTGTGTGTCTGTAGGCCTCTCAGTAAGTGAACCCAACACACTGGGCAGTGTTTGGAGCTCTCTGTGTGTCTCTCTGACCTTTGGGGACCTTTAATAGACAGGAGGCTTCTTAGGCCTGTCTGGGGAGGTGTGTGTGTCTGTAGGCCTCCCAGTATGTGAACCCAACACACTGGGCAGTGTCTCTGTGTGTCTCTAGAGACTAATGAAAACCTTAAGAGAGTAATGAAAACCTTAAGAGACTAATGAAAACCTTAAGAGACTAATGAAAACCTTAAGAGACTAATGAAAACCTTAAGAGAGTCATAGTTACTTTTCCATCAGAGTCATAGTATGACTCTCTTATGGAACCTTAAGAGACTCATAATTACTGGTTAACCATGGGTAAAAAAAAGTTGGGGGTGCTGGCGCGAGCTCCATGGCCTACCCTCCCGAGCCAAAACGGTCAGTCCGACGACAGTGCACTTTTTTCGGACACTCTCTGAGGATTCCCCTTAAGCCTGGAGGATGCCAAAAAGAGGTTTTGCCACCGGGTACCATCTCGGGACTAGAGAGATCCTTTTCAGAAGCCTCCTGGAGGATTGTAACAAGGCCCCAGAAGCTCATAGAGAGTCCGTTGATGGTGCATCTTTCTCGGGCACATGTTTTTGACATTATGGTGCATCTGGAATTCGAAAACAAGGGACTCGAAGCTCGCAGAGAGTCCGTTGATGGTGCATCTTTGGCGGACACATGTTTTTGACATTATGGTGCCTCTGGAAGTCGAAAAAAAGGGACTCGAAGCTGGTAAAGAGTCCGTTGATGGTGCTCTGTCCTCAGACACATTATGTTCACATCCTGGTGCCTGTGGAGGATGTAACTAGGGGTGTAGCTGCACATGGCCAGTCCGCTGAAGGTGACCTATTCTCGGACACATTCTGTCACATCCTGGTGCCTGTGGAGGATGTAACTAGGGATGTAGCTGCACATGGCCAGTCCGCTGAAGGTGCACTGTTCTCGGACACATGTTCCTCAAATTCTGGTCCTCCTGGAGGATATAGAGGGGTCTAGAGGCTCATGGCATGTCCGCTGAAGGTGCAGTATTCTCGGAAACCTTTGAGCAGGGTCCTACCCCTCTGGAGGTCTGAAAACTCTGGATTGTTTCTAAGTCCATTTTGGTTAACCATGGGTAGGGTTTTGGTTAACCATGGGTACGAAAAAGTTGGGGGTGGTGGCGAGGGCTCCACAAAATACCCTTCCGACCGAAAACGGTCAGTCCGACGACCATGCACCTTTCTCGGACACCTTCTGAAAATCCCCCTAAGGCCTGGAGGATCACAGAAAGAGGTTTTGCCACCGGGTGACGGCGCAAAATCGAGAGCACCCTAAAAAAGTGGACTTAGGCTCAGAACGAAAAATAAAAAAAGTTCCACAAAGAGGTAACTCAGCCTCTGAGTGTCCGATTTTCAAGCGGTTTGAAGCGGACTGTTGACCACACTCTCCTCCCTCTCCCGGAGGATATGTAGGGGTCTAGAGGCTCAAGGCATGTCCGCTGAAGGTGACCTATTCTCGGACACATTCTGTCACATCCTGGTGCCTGTGGAGGATGTAACCAGGGGTGTAGCTGCTCAGGGCCAGTCCGCTGAAGGTGCACTGTTCTCGGACACATGTTCCTCAAATCCTGGTCCTCCTGGAGGATATAGAGGGGTCTAGAGGCTCATGGCATGTCCGCTGAAGGTGCAGTATTCTCGGACACCTTTGAGCAGGGTCCTACCCCTCTGGAGGTCTGAAAACTGTGGATTTTTTCTAAGTCCATTTTGGTTAACCATGGGTAGGGTTTTGGTTAACCATGGGTACGAAAAAGTTGAGGGTGGTGGCGAGGGCTCCACAAAATACCCTCCCGACCGAAAACGGTCAGTCCGACGACCATGCACCTTTCTCGGACACCTTCTGAAAATCCCCCTAAGGCCTGGAGGATCACAGAAAGAGGTTTTGCCACCGGTGACGGCGCGAAATCGAGAGCACCCTAAAAAAGTGGACTTAAATAAAAAAAGTTCCACGAGAGGTAACTCAGCCTCTGAGTGTCCGATTTTCAAGCGGTTTGAAGCGGACTGTTGACCACACTCTCCTCCCTCTCCTCTCCTATACCTTCTGACCGATTGGAAACCGTGACCCGCCAGGGGAGGCACCCTGTCTCACAGGTCCCACCTCCCCGCCACCGCGGTCAGCCTCCAGGCCGGGGACGCCGAGGGCTCTACGGATCTCTCTGTCACCGTGCCGAACCCCTCTCTAGCGAGACTCAGACGCCCCGTCTACCCGAGCCGTCCGAAGCAGGTGGCCGCGGCGGGAAAGGCGATGTTGGCTCCGGCTACTCACTGCCCCAACCCCCCGGTCTGCCTTGAAACGCTATCTCCAAGTCCTCCCGGTACCCTCTCGCTCAGAGTTGGTCCACACCTCTCTGCATGCACAACACTCCCACGGGGGTGGCGGCTTCCCTTCGGGGAGGTCACCGCTCTGCACCGGTTGTCTGCAGCTACCTGGTTGATCCTGCCAGTAACATATGCTTGTCTCAAAGATTAAGCCATGCAGGTCTAAGTGCACAGGCGTGACATTGAAACTGCGAATGGCTCATTAAATCAGTTATGGTTCCTTTGATCGCTCCCACCCGTACTTGGATAACTGTGGCAATTCCAGAGCTAATACATGCAAACGAGCGCTGACTGGTGTAAGGATGAAATGGCTCTTTGAAGTGGAAAATCACAGATGGCATTATTCTTCTGTTAATTAAGTCATTTGGTGGGACTGGGGGTTGTTTTATGGTGCCCTGTTGTGTTGGTGTTGTGTTGATCTTCCCAGCCCCCTGCAGAGACTCTTATCTCAGATCTCTGTTCCTGTTGGTCAAAACTAGGAACAGGACAATGAGGATGAGAGGGTCAAACTTAATGTGATATTAGAAAGTGATTTCTGCATGATGTTTGGACTCATTTTAATGGTCTCAATCTGAGTGGGAAAATGGTCTCAGTTCTACAGCTGTATATATTAAGGAAAACATAGGTAACAGAGACTTGATCCTTTTGGCCTCTGTGAGAGGGCGAAGATGCCCCTGAATAGAGGGGGAGGGAATTCCCTCCATTTGGTTGTTAATGTGTGAATCTCATCTTGAGAAACATCCTGTTAAGGGGGGTTATCATTAGGTTTAGATGCAGGACGAAAATGGGTATTTAAGGGTAAGACAGACAAAGCTCTTGGAGTCTTCTGTCTTCAGATCTCCCTCACACACGTGTGAGTATAGTCATTTCGCAGCAGCTAGGTATGTTCATGTTCTTTAAGTGTTTTTATGTTTCGTGTAGTATTTTAGACTAAGTATTCTTTAGGTTAGCTTTAGTTCTTCATTTTCATACTTGATTGGATGTACTGTAATTAAGTAACTTGTGCTTGTTATAATAAATTATTATATACTGACCCACTTTGCCCTCTTAAGAAATTCTTAATCAGAGAAGTACTCTCAGGTACGGTGTTTCCGCAGAAGTCGAACTAGAGGTGGCTCCAGACCCACAGTGGCCGTAAGCGTAAACCTGCGAGGCAACTGGCTATCCTCACCTGGGCTAGACATGTTCTACTGAACTGTTAGTGGTATTATATAGTGAGGGTTTACCGAACAGCATCTGCTCTAGATTGAATGGTTATACGGGATCGTACTTCAGTCAGGCACCCGTCCCTGGACCAGGTCAACTATCAAGCTGTAAGGTCCCGTAGCAGCAGTATAGGACCTCTGAGTTAGTTACCCAGAATAGTTACAGCCTGTGCCGTGGGTATGTCAATCAGCTGTGGCATTATCCTAAGCGACATTAGTCCGAGACAAAACCGATTATTAAAAAGTAAGGGAGGTTTTCATATTACAGACGATAGGTATACAATTAAATGAGTTGGAGATCAGCCTACCAAACCCGGTATTTATATGCATTCGAAATACGGAGCTAAGACTGAGCTCCTCAAAGAGTGGGGTCAGACTAGAAATGGAGTCAGATAAAGAGGTATTAAAAAGAGAGATGTTTTAATAAACTGTTACGTTTTCAGCAAATCAAAGCGAGAGAAGAATTCACTCGAAGCCTTCCAGACGGCCCGGTCCCTTTTTGGTTCGGAAAAAGTACCGTCTTTTACACTGGCTCCCCTCACGGGGGGCTGCGGATGCGTGCATTTATCAGATCCAAAAACCCATCCGGGGGCTTTCGGTCCCCGTTCCGCTTTGGTGACTCTAGATAACCTCGGGCAGATCGCGCGCCCTCGGCGGCAGCGACGTGTCTTTCGAATGTCTGCCCTATCAACTTTCGATGGTACTTTCGGCGCCTACCATGGTGACCACGGGTAACGGGGAATCAGGGTTCGATTCCGGAGAGGGAGCCTGAGAAACGGCTACCACATCCAAGGAAGGCAGCAGGCGCGCAAATTACCCATTACCGACACGGTGAGGTAGTGACGAAAAATAACAATACAGGTCTCTTTCGAGGCCCTGTAATTGGAATGAGCGTATCCTAAACCCATGGGTGAGGACCCATTGGAGGGCAAGTCTGGTGCCAGCAGCCACGGTAATTCCAGCTCCAATAGCGTATTTTAAAGTTGCTGCAGTTAAAAAGCTCGTAGTTGGATGTCGGGAGTGGGCTGGCGGTCCGCCGCGAGGCGTGCTACCGTCTGTCCCGTACCCCTGTCTCCCGGCGCTCCCCGGATGCCCCTAACTGGGTGTCCGACGGGGCCCGGAGCGTTTACTTTGAAAAAATTAGAGTGTTCAAAGCAGGCCGCAGCATGCCTGAATACCGCAGCTAGGAATAATGGAATAGGACTCCGGTTCTATTTTGTGGGTTTTCGGAACCAGGGCCATGATTAAGAGGGACGGCCGGGGGCATTCGTATTGCGCCGCTAGAGGTGAAATTCTTGGAACGGCGCAAGACGGACGAAAGCGAAAGCATTTGCCAAGAATGTTTTCATTAATCAAGAACGAAAGTCGGAGGTTCGAAGACGATCAGATACCGTCGTAGTTCCGACCGTAAACGATGCCGACCCGCGACCCGGCGGCGTTATTCCCATGACCCGCCGGGCAGCGTGCGGGAAACCACGAGTCTTTGGGTTCCGGGGGGAGTATGGTTGCAAAGCTGAAACTTAAAGGAATTGACGGAAGGGCACCACCAGGAGTGGAGCCTGCGGCTTAATTTGACTCAACACGGGACACCTCACCCGGCCCGGACACGGAAAGGATTGACAGATTGATAGCTCTTTCTCGATTCTGTGGGTGGTGGTCCATGGCCGTTCTTAGTTGGTGGAGCGATTTGTCTGGTTAATTCCGATAACGAACGAGACTCCTCCATGCTAAATAGTTACGCGGCCCCTCGTGGTCGGCGTTTCAACTTCTTAGAGGGACAAGTGGCGTTTAGCCACGCAAGATGGAGCAATAACAGGTCTGTGATGCCCTTAGATGTCCGGGGCTGCACGCGCGCCACAATGGGTGGATCAGCGTGTGTCTACTCTGCGCCGACAGGCGCGGGTAACCCGCTGAACCCCACTCGTGATTGGGACTGGGGATTGAAACTATTTCCCATCAACGAGGAATTCCC